>NC_142538.1:11092500-11392500 GCF_056151865.1 Erythranthe guttata | reverse complement strand
ATTTCCCTGAAAGATGTAAACCAGGTGGCCTTGAATATTTCCAATCCATGGCCGACCTAGCAATTGATTTCTATAACAAGCAAAACGTATATACTTCTCTCTTTCTTTCTTTCTTTAATTTTTTTTTTTGGGTCGAAATTTAGTGATTAATTGTTGTCTCTGTTTTTTTTTTTTGTTATTTAGTCCAGCAAATACCATGTGGTGGAGCTGATAAAATTTGATGAAGTTACTACTATGGATGTGTATTTGTCTCTGTGCTTTTCCGGCAAGCTTGATGATTCTGATGCTGTACTTTTTCAAGCATCTATGGTTGACGGAGTCGAAGAAGGATTTACAATAACAAATGTTGATATTGTTGATAAATGTACATTTTGACTCCATAGGTTAGTAATCAACTTCTCTCGAACTGTACTTTATATACCCTCTTTCATTGTTCATTTACTTCACATGGTAGGTAATTTTGTCTTTTAACGAGCATCCTATTTTGAGTTCATCGACTTCGTCTATGTTATTGCATCAATCGAGTTTAACAACGAATTAGTTTGTTGCAAACAAATATGACTACCATGCAATGCTCCAATTTCGTTTGCTGGTCCCACTTAGCCTTAGCTTGACCATGTGTTAAATAAATAGTTATTGATGCTCTTTATCTTCTTTAATTAATGATTCGAACCATCAGAAATATTGTTTTTACTTGAAGCTGCATCGACGGATTGTCATAATGTGTTTAAGTTGGATCAAAAGATGTTTAGTTGTAAACACCCCTGCCATTACCAGAGCCCGGGGAGCAAAGTCAAGTCAGTAATGCTGCCTCCGGTATAGTTGGTCAACTCTCTTTTAGAAGAGAACTATTCAATTTAGGTCTCGTTTGGTTGGGGAGATTAGCCATGATTGATTAAATAATTTGACTTTGTTTGATGTTTGGTAAACCTAATAACTTCCTGGTCGACCCTTCAATATTATGTTATCATGCCTTTTAACCTTCCGGAGTCCAATAAAGCAATTGGATTTTCGTTAGATTATTGAATCTTATCTTTGTTAATCCTATCTTGGCAACCAAACGAGTCCACAGTGGACAATATTGTAAAACAATTCTGCCAAAATCTAATGAAATTGACCTAATAAACTATACTTGTTTGGTGGGGAGTATGATTAGATTCATCCAACAATTGTGATTTTGATTGCTAGCTGCCCTTTCGAACCAATTTATGTTGGCCAATTTATATTTTGCTTTTAGTCACATGGAGAATTATCGATCAACTAGTTGCGGTTGTCCACAATACGTTATGTTGGACCTTCGTCCGAGTTATCAGTTTGCAATTTAAATTACTCAATATTTTTTAGGATACATTGTTGTAAAACATCAATAATCTGGTGGATATACTGATACTGCCCACTGCTATAAAAAACAGTGTTTACCTTGATGTTTTTTTTGTTACAATTTTTTTTTGATACTTTAAAAATTTGTAATTCTAGTTTTCTCTATCAGATTGAATAAATTATATTTTGGTTTACTAGCTTTTAACACATGCCTTTTTCCATGTGCAGGTGATTCATGGTTTGAACCACGTTTACGCTTGTGGAATATGAAGTTGTGCTACATTTCAAGTGCTGCAACATGCAATCTTTGTATATTTGCAGTTGAACTACTTTTATGTGTTTTGGCATTTATTATTTCTTATGTTTTTTCTAGACATTCGGAAACAGGATTGTTCCTACTTGAATTTAGTTTCTTTTATATTTTGGATCTACTCTTACCTAATATATCGTAGTGAAACGATGTTTTTTCGAGAATAGATAGATCTATTTAAGCAAAATGATGTTTTCCCAAACATCGATATGCCCTTTCTCCTATGCCGGACTTCATCTCAATAGCCAACAAGAGCTCAGAAGTCTTCTGAGAATCATCCAATGATGACACACTATCGACTGTAGGGGTGCTCTCCTCTGCTAAAATTACCGGTCATAAAAAGGAACTGAAATACTATTCATAGTGTAGGTTTTACTGGCTTGCAGTGCAAATTTATTTCATTTGCAACTTTTAAAGAAAAAAAAAATACCGCTTTCTCCAACCCGTTTCGATCCATGTATCGTGCATGAGCATTTTGTATTATCTAGCACGACATGGATAGAAGTTCGTCCAATGAAGCACGAAATAGTGTTTCGGTAACCATACATTTTTTTTTTTTGTATTTCACGTAAATTTTCACGAAACTCAAGCTTGTGTTTCATGTAGTTTTACACGAAACACAAGCTTGAGTTAAATTTACGTGAAATCACTAAAAAAAAATTAATTACTTCATTTTTTTACACTCAAATAAATACAAAAGAATAACAACAAACTTAAGTAAACTGAAATTCAATTACAAGTACAAATTACAATAAGGCTATATTTCGTAAACTACGGGCCAGATTTTAATATATTAACGATATACCCATATTTATAAGACATTGATTGCATAGTATTTATCACAAAAAATATATATTGCGTAGAAAAATCTACAACCAAACTACAAAAGTTATATGCAATGTTTTGAAACCCGGACCGGACCGGCCGGTCCGACCGGTTTAACCGCGAACCGCCGCCACGTCCGGTCCGGTTGGATGTAAAAACCCAAAAATGCTTAAAAACCGGGTCAGGTGATGAAGAACCGGAAAACCCACGGTTGAACCGCCGACCCAGAACCAGAAAAAACCCGGTTTTTCATCAAAACATGGGAAACAAAAAAAGATAACTAGAAAATTGATTACCTCTTCACTGGATCTGTTCAAAGCTTGACAAGAAAATTAACAGTGATGTGGTAGTGTCTGGTGGGCGAGTGGAGGAAGAAGGAGAATTAAGAAAGGAAATTTAAAAAAATGGGTAGAGGTCAGGATGTTGAAATAGCGGAGTTGACGGCGGAAATGTTATTTCAATGTAGGGTTTATGCTTTTATTTTTCAAAAATTAATTTAATTTGATTTATTTTTAAATTTGATGTAATTTCTATAATTTGTGCTTTTTTGTGTATTTTTATATTTTATTGGGGTGATTAATAAATAGAATTATGGTCTTTAGATAAATAATAGTATTGAACATAATCATAAATATGTATATAAATAATTTAAAAATATAATAATTACTTTTAAATATATATAAATAATTAAATAAATAAAAAATTAAAAAACCCGGTTGAACCCCGGTTGAACCGGTCCAACCGTGACCCAGTTAGCTGTCCGGTTTGATGTCCGGTCCGGTTTTAAAAACATTGGTTATATGATTAACATGCTAAAATTAAAATGTAATATAAATAGACCAATTCTTTTAACACAATAAAAGCAAACAAGTTAAGTATTAAAAGAGTTTGTATCGTCATTTAATTTGTAATATTCATGTATCTATGATTATTATATGATACAGAATAGTTATGAAAATAAAAATTCAAGATCTAGTAATAACTCATGTAGGAGATTAATTGATGACAAACGACATGTATATCCAAGTAAATCAAATAAAAGATTGAAAGAAGAAAAAAAATCATAATAAAACTAGTCATGACAAAATGTGAATGTATTATGGTCCTACGAGGAATTATCGTATTTAGCAAGGTTGTAAAAAGCGGTAATCGGGTCCGAGTCGGTCAGGCACTGACTCACGATTAATCGGTGTGGCGGTGATTAATCGGTGATAAATCGGAAATAAATCGGGTTTTAAAATTTAATATAATATATTTGTAGATATTATTTATAAATACTCAAAACATAGATAAAAAAATATTTAAACATAGTTATATCGCCATCATGTATATATTCTAATAACATAATAAAAGTTTAATAATAATAAGATCATAATACATAAATATTCTTATAAAATATAAATAAAAAGGCAATTTTTTTTGAATTTACATACATTCTTGGCATACATCATTAGTTCTTTAACAATAATAATTAACATAAACAAAATAAAGCATAAACTCTTTTTTTTTTTTATCGAAATCCAAACTTTTATTTTGATTTATAAAAAAAAAAAAAAAAAAAAAACACGATTTTTGACCGATTTTTTGCCGATTTTTGCCACCGAACTTTGACCCGCCTTAAAGGTTTGACTGCCTCAGACCGCCTCGGACCGCCTCAAACCGCCTCACAGGCAAAAAACCGATTTTTCAAACCTTTACACTAAAATCGTAAAGGTTTTGGACCGCCTCCGCCTCGGCGACCGATTAATCGGCCGCCTCGACCGATTTTTAGAACACTGGTATTTAGCTAGTGTTTGTAGTCACTTATAAAATACAACATTTCAAGTTAAATATTAAAAAGAATGAAAATACAATTTATTACGATAGTCATTGAAATTAGAACACGAAATAAATTAACACTACAATATGAAATACAAGATTTCAAGTTAAACATTAAAAAGAGCGAAAATAAAATTTATTACGATTGTTATTGAAATTATAACACGCAATAAAATTACATTACAATACAAAATACGACATTTCAAGTTAAACATTTAAAATAACGAAAATACGATATCATGTTGAAATAAAGTACTATAATCGTGAGATTCTTGTTCTTCTTTCTACGGAAAAAGAAATCGTATTAAATAATTAAGGGATTTCTTGTGAAATTACGTGAAATGCTACCTTGCATTTCGTGTGAATTTACGTGAAACGTTACCTTGCATTTCATGTAACACGAAATAAAACAGCATTTTGAAGAAAAAAAAAACATTTCATTTTCTGTATTGCACGAAATGGAGTGTTCCATTTCGATAAGACAACACGAAATGCATAAAAAGGTGAAAATTCGATAAAAAAAAATACGTTTTTTTAACCTCAAAATCGAAGTCGATTTCGTCCATATTGATAATTATTGTGCTCTAATTGATACTATCGGAAAATACCGACGATTTGGAAAGTTTTAAAATTTGGAGGGTGAGAGGATTTGGAAAAGGTTAAAGGATTTCTCAACAAATGAATTATTTCGCACTGCAACTAGAAAAAAACGTACTATGGATAGTAAACCCCAAAAGGAATTAATGCCACATCTGCAAAACCAAAGTAGACATCACCAAACTGACGCTTGTTCCCCCCAACTCTTAACAACTGTAGGGCATCTAAGTATCCAATCTTGGTTTTCTTTTTGCTTTTCTCTTTTTTTTGGGACCTTATTATATCTTGTAGAGCCAGAAATTTAGCTTTCCAGGGGTCTGTAGGCGATCCGAAAGAATAAAAAAACATTATATTTCACTATTTTGAATGCGTTACATGATGATTAATTAAATAGGAACTATACAAAAACTAAACTAGGAAATAAAAATATGTGGAGTGACTAGCTAATTCCTAATTATCCTGATACTGAGATATTGACTTTGACTATTTACACACCTATCAAATACCTTAAAGTATGTATGTATTAAACTAAATATTCTCTAATTCAACACTCCCCTCAAGCTGGCGTGTGGATATCATCCATAGCTAGCTTGCTTCTTAAAACTTCAAATTATTTTTTGTGTAATCCTTTAATGAGGATATCCGCAATTTTCAGCAGAAGGCACATAAGGAATGCAAATCATGCCACATTCGAGTTTCTCCTGAATAAAAAGTCTATCAATTTCAACATGTTTAGTTCGATCATGGAGAACTGGATTATGCGCAATTGAGATGGCTGTCTTGTTGTCACAATAGATTCTCCCGGGAGAAGAACTTGTGACATTTAAATCCTCTAGAAGCCTTTTTATCCACATAACTTCACAAATTCCTTGGGCAAGCTCTATACTCAGCTTCGGCACTACAACTCGCTACAACATTTTGTTTCTTGTTGCGCCAAGTAACAAGGTTTCCTCCAACAAAAGTACAATAGCCTGATGTAGACCGTCTATCTATTATACTTCCTGCCCAGTACGCATCTGTGTCGACTTCTATTTGAAAATGATCTCGTTTCTTGAACAATAATCCTCTACGGGAGAGCCTTTTAAATACCTAAGAATTCTATATAATGCCTCAAAGTTTTCACGTCCAGGAGAATGTATAGATTGACTTATTATATTGACTGCAAATGCTATATCGGGGAGTGTATGAGATCGATAAATCAACATTCCTACTAATCTCTAAAATCTGTCTCAATTTACTATGTTCTCGGGTTTGGCCGCTTCCAAATTCATACCGACTTCAATTGGGGTGTCCACAACTTTACATCCAAGTAGCCCCGTCTCATTAAGTAGATCAAGCACATATTTTCGTTGATTTACGAGAATTCCTTCTCTTGACCTGGCAAATTTCATCCCGAGGAAATATTTTAGAACTCCAAGGTCTGTAACTTCGATTTCGCCAGCTAGCCTTTTCTTTAATCTAACCAATTCTTCTAAATCATCACCTGTCAAAATGATGTCATCCACATAAACGATCAGCACTGCAATCTTTCCATTCTCATTGTGTTTGAAGAACACATATGATCTGTCTGGCCTTGACAATATCCTTATCCCTTCACAACTTTTCCAAATCATTCAAACCATGCCCTAGGGGATTTTTTTTAAGCCATATAACAACTTTTTTAGTTTGCACACTTTGCTGGCTTGGGCATGGCTTCCTTCAAATCTTGGTGGCAAGCTCATAAGCACTTCCTCGTCTAAGTCTCCGTTCAAAAATGCATTTTTAATGTCTAATTGGTATAATGGCCAATTAGAGTTGACTGCCAAAGATAACAGTAACCGAATGGAATTAATTTTTGCTACCGGGGCAAATGTTTCTTGATAATCAATACTATGTGTTTGCATAAATCCTTTAGCCACAAGTCTCGCTTTATATCTTTCCACACTACCGTCTGTCTTACACTTAATAGTGAAGACCATTTATACCCAACAACTTTCTTTCCTCGAGGCAAATTAACCACCTTCCAAGTTCCACTTTTTTTTTTAAGAGCATTCATCTCCACTTGTACTTCTAATTTTCAATTCGAATCACCCAGTGCTTCCTGAATATTCCTTGGAACAACTAAATGTGAAATCTTTGAGGTAAAGGTCCTATGTCTATGAGAAAGTTTTTTATAGAACAAATATTTGGCAATAGGATCTTGAGTACATGTTTTGGTTCCTTTTCTAATGGCTATTGGGATGTGAAGGTCAGTAGGAATTTCACTTGAAGGCTCTGCATGTTCAGACATAATAAGAGTAACTGTAGGTAAGTTATGATTGTGTGTACCTTGAACATTCAGATAATCATAGCCCGTGAATTCTGATTGGCTTTGCTGAAAAAAAATAGCAGGCTCTCTACCTTTTATACGATTCTTTCTTCTAGAATAAACATGAAGTTCAAGATTTGGCTCTTGTGAAGCCACTGGTAGCATTTCTTCCACTAATAGAGATACAGTAGTGTTCGGCATATTAGTGCTAGGCGATTCCAGGTTTTCCAATACTTGAATATCATTTCCTTGTTTAAGAAAATCAGTATTTGGAGATACCAAAGGAATCGTTTCGGTGAGGAAACAACATCTCAAAAATTTGATTCACTATTTTATTTCTCCCCCTGAAGAATTTTTTTCTCAAAATAAAGACGATTTTCCACAAAAGAGACGTCCATACTAACAAAATATTTTTTCGTCGTTGGATTAAAGCATTTGGACCCTTTTTTTTTATTTGGGGCATAACCAAAGAAAACACATTTTTCAGCCCGATGATCCAATTTCGACCGAAGTTGGTTAGGTAGATGAACGAAAACAGTGCAACCAAACACTTTTACAGGGAGATTGAAAGAAATCTGGGCTTGAGGAAATAGATTTTTGAAAAAATCCGAAGTTGTATTTTATTTAAGAATACGAGTTGGGAGTCTATTAATCAAGTATGATGTTGTCAAAACAGCCTATCCCCACAAATATTTTGGAACATTCATTGAAAACAGATAGCACGAGAAATCTCGAGTAAATATTTATTTTTTCTTTCAGCAATGCCATTTTGTTGTGGAGAATCAATACAAGAGGATTGATGAAAAATTCCCTTTTCTTTCAAAAAATTTCCTAAAACCTCATTAAAGTATTCAACGCCATTATCAATTGGTTTTCAATCATCAGATAAAAATCCTTAAATAAATTTTTAACTTCAGATTTTTCATGCATCAAATACATCCAACACAAAAGAGTATGATCATCAATAAAGGTCACAAACCATCTTTTCCCAGAAATAGTGGTGACCTTATAGGGACCTCAAACATCACTATGTATTAAGTAAAATGGTTTCAATGATCGATAAGAATTTGGAGGATTAGAAGCCCGGTGACTTCTAGATAGAAAACAACTTTAACAATAAAAAGATGAACAATTCAATTCTTTAACAAAAGAGGAAATAAGTTCTTCAGATAAGGGAAACTAGGATGTCCTAGTCTAACATGCCATAACATTATTTGTTCTCCATTAGAAGTAGAACTAATACTACTCAAGCCTTAAACCTTTTTGTTATTGAAGATATCATAATAAAAATAGTAGAGACCACTATCACCTTAGCACTATCAATCATCTTCCCCGAACTCCGTTCCTAAAATTCACAATGTGATTCATCAAAGATAACACGACAATTAAGGTATTTGCATAGTGACTATATAACAAATAAATAAACTATCTACCTCACTTTACAAGGTACGTTCTATTCTCTAGTTCTGATACCCAAAACTATATTGTTTTACCGACCCCCTGCTTGTCTAGGCATCTATCTGATTTGAGCGTCGGAGGGGTTTCCGCCGGATTAACCCCAACTTAGTTCACGTGCCTTAGTCTTGCGGGTTAGAGATTCATGTGTTCATCTTTACGTTCCTGGGACTCCGACCCCAGTCACCTACTCGCCTATGTGTCAAAATAGTGTCTTTTTATTGGTTAATGAGTTTCTTTTTTTATAAACAATATTTTGATTAAAAAAATGTAGGACTTAAACGCAATTTTTTTAATTTCACAATTGAGTAAATTTTTAATTTCACAATTGAGTAAATTATAAAACTAAAATACACAATCAAAGTTTTCTAATTAAGGACATTGAGTCCACATTGTTTCATTATTTTCAAAAAAAAACCCTAACTTAGCTTCCATAAACAACCACCTAATTATCTATTTATTAAAACAAAAGGCGTGGTTACCTAATTTGAATTGCACACATGGCCAATTTGTGCGTTTTAATTGGTTGGTTTTTACCATTTGGCAAACTATCCATATATACAAAAAAATAATAAAATCCAAATTTCATAAATGGACAAATGATGCATTTTAATTGGATGATTGTTTTCAACTTTTAATTTTAATTGCACACATGGACAATTCGTGCATTTTAATTGGTTGATTACATATTTATATTTAATTTATTACATCTTATTCGCATATCTAATATTATGTTTTTTAATAAATATTTCAATTTTTAATCTATTTTTAATAGTTATTTTGCATATCACTATTTTATGGAAAATATTTACCAACCTATTAACTATATATTAATATAGATAAATTAAAATATTATTTAATAATTGGTATATGGTAATGAAATCATCTATTATGATAACCGTAAGATCGATTTGGAAATGATTGATTTGATTAAATATAAATATGATAGATAATTGTAAATATGGAGGTAAATATGCAATTATAGAGGTAGTTAGAAATTTCATAAAATTTGAATTTATTAACTAATTAGTTTTCAAATTTTGAATTTTGACCAATTAGTTTCTAAAAGAGTATTAACTCTACATTAATTACTTTATTTATTTGCTTTATTACATTACTGAACCACCTATAAATTCACCATTCAACACATTCACATTCTTCATCTTTCCCACACAACTTTTTTTTACTTTTGCAGTTTAATGTAATAATTGGAATTATTCAATTTAATTTTGTATTGAGTATTGACTTATTGTTTCGTAATCTTTTGTCGTAATTCTTTCGATTTATCGACTATTTTTTTATTCGTTATTTATAGTGTTTCGCGAATAAGGCGAAGATCATGTTTCAAAAAGAATTGCATTGGCATCACATACCTACAACTGTTGATACATCTTAGCCTTTTTTATACTATATGTTTAAGTTATTGATTTATTTTGTATTTGATTTCTTTATTCAATTGTATTTGAAACATTTGAGTAATTCTTTCATTGAAGCTACAGGATTGTATCAACCTTTGCTATGAGTGTAGAACTCATGTTCGAGTAGTTATATATGTTCGCGAAAAATACATGGGGAAATAAAAGTTTCAATTGACCGAGAGTTGGAGAGAGTTTTGTAGATCAAACAACATGGCGTGCGATAACAAGTACTCTTTTTATCTACATCTATATCTATATTATATATAAAACTAAGATATACAATCAAAATTTTCTAATTAAAGACATTGAGTCCACATTATTTCATTATTTTCAAAACAACCCCAACTTCCCATAAACAACCACCTAATTATCTATTTATTAAAACAAAAAACGTGGTTACCTAATTTGAATTGCACACATGGCCAATTTGTGCATTTTAATTGGTTGATTTTTACTATTTGGCAAACTATCCATATATACAAAAAAATAATAAAATCCAAATTTGATACGTGGACAAATTATGCATTTTCATTGGATGATTGTTTTCAACTTTTAATTTTAATTGCACACATGGACAATTCGTGCATTTTAATTGGTTGATTCGATATTTATATTTAATTTATTACATCTTATTCGAATATCTAATATTATGTTTTCTTAATAAATATTTTAATTTTTAATCTATTTTTAATAGTTATTTTGTATATCATTATTTTATGGAAAATATTTACCAACCTATTAACTATATATTAATATAGATAAATTAAAATAGTATTTAATAATTCGTACATGGTAAGGAAATCATCTAATATGATAACCGTAAGATCAATTTGGAAATGATTGATTTGATTGAATATAAATATAATAGGTAATTGTAAATATGGAGGTAAATACGCAATTATTGGGGTAATTAGAAATTACATAAAATTTGAATTTATTAACTAATTAGTTTTCAAAATTTGAATATACTGACTATTGACCAATTATACGTATTGTTGCACTTCATTGGTATTATGTTTGAATATTGATCAATTAGTTTCTAAAAGAGTATTAACTCTATATTAATTACTTTATTTATTTCCTTTATTATATTATTGAACCACCTATAAATTCACCATTCAACACATTCACCTTCTTCATCTTTCTCACACAACTTTTTTTTTCTTTTGCAATTTAATGTAATCTGAATTATTCAATTTAATTTTGTATTGAGTATTGATTTATTGTTTCGTAATCTTTTGTCGTAATTCTTTCGATTTATCGATTACTGTTTCATTCGTTATTTTTAATGTTTCGAAGATATGGCGAAGATCATGTTTCAAAAAGAATTTTATTGGCATCACATACCTACAATTGTTGAAACATATTAGCCTTTTTTATACTATATGTTTAAGTTATTGATTTATTTTGTATTTGATTTCTTTATTCAATTGTATTTGCAGCATTTGAGTAATTCTCTCATTGAAGCTACGGGATTGTATCAACCTTTGCTACGAGTGTAGAACTCATGTTCAAGTTATATATGTTCGCGAAAAATACATGGGGAAATAATGTTTCAATTGACCGAGAGTTGGAGAGAGTTTTGTAGATCAAACAACATGGCGTGCGACAACAAGTACTCTTTTTATCTACATCTATATTATATACGAAACTAAGATACACAATTAAATTTTTCCAATTGAGGAGATTGAGTACACATAGTTTAATTAATTTCAAAAAAACACACTTACCATAATCACCTATATAATTAATTTCACATTATTAGTTTTCAAAATTTATCTCTCCTACAAGTCAAAATATTTTCTTTTATTGGTTAACGAGTTTCCTTTTTTAATCAATTGTTTGATAATAAATACGTAAAAACATAAATGCACATAATTCTTTTTTTTTTGGTTTTTGAGATTTTATGCACAATATTTACATTAATTGCAAAACAACCCCACTTACAAGAACCACCCATATTATTAATGAAATAATTTCATATTATTGGTTTTCAAATTTTATCTCATCTACATGTCAAAATATTGTCTTTTTATTGGTTAATGAGTTTCCTTTTTACAAACATTATTTTGACTAAAAAAGTTGGACCTATATGCAATATTTATAATTTCCCAATTGAGGAAATTTTATGTACAATATTTATATTAATTGCAAAAAAACCCCACTTACAATAATCACCCATATTATTAATAAAATAATTTCACAGTATTGGTTAGGGCTGGCAATCGGGCCGTGTGAGCCGAGCCTGGGTCGGCTCAAGCTCATATACCATCGGGCCTCATTATTATAGGCTCAAGCTCAAATACCATCGGGCCTCATGCCTATAGGCTCAAACTCGGCTCACGCATTTTTTCGGGCTTCGGGTTTATATCGGGCTTATATCGAGCAATAAACAAATTACATATTTTACAACTTTGCAGTCGACATATTAAAGAAAAAGAAAAAAAAACTTCGCAGTCTAAGAGAAAAATCTAGACTATTCATTGAAAATCAAAATAAGCTTAAATAAATAAAAAATCATAGTCTGTTCATTAAAACAAATAAAGCTTAATATTGCAAATATTTAATCCTTAATTAATTATACTAAAAAATGCATCCGAGGCCAAAATGAAAAAAAAAAATCATAAAATAAAATAACTAGAAGCAATTCTAAATGTCCTTAACTCTTTTCGAAAATCTTGAGACCTAAAATAAAAAAAAGGACAACAAATATATATATATATATATATATATATATATATATATATATATATATATATATATATATATATATATATATATATATATATATAGTCGGGCTTTATTCGGGTCGAGCCATGGTAAGCTCAGACTCGGCTCATAGTTTAATCGGGTTTAATAAAACGGCTCAAACTCGGCCCGGCTCACAATTAATGGGGCTCGGCTCAAATAAAATCGGGCTGAGCTATCGGGCTTCGGGTAGGCCCGGCTCAATTGCCGGTCCTAGTATTGGTTAATGAGTTTCCTTTTTATAAACAATATTTTGATTAAAAAAACGTAGGACTTAAATGCAATTTTTTTTAATTTCCCAATTGAGGAAATTTTTTGCACAATATTATATTAATTGCAAAAAAAACCCCACTTACCATAATCACCCATATTATTAATGAAATAATTTCACAGTACTGGTTTTCAAATGTATATGTCATACATGTCAAAATAGTGTCTTTTTATTGGTTAATGAGTTTCTTTTTTATAGACAATATTTTGAATAAAAAAACGTAGGACTTAAATGCAATTTTTATAATTTTCACATATTATTATATTTAAATTAATTTAGATATATCTGGAAACTATATCAATTTAAATTAATTATTTTATTTGTTACCTTTATTATATTCCTTAACTCTTCTATAAATTACCATTCAACACATTCACCTTCTTCAACTTTTCCACATACATTTTTTTAGTTTTGGAGATATGGAGAGGATTCTTGAGAAAGAATTGCATTGGTATCACCTACATGCAATGGTATATTTCATTATAGTCTCTTTTGTAGTATAATTTTACTTTGTAATTGATTTCTTCATTCAATTCTATTTGCAGTAGTTGAGTAATGCTTTTGTTGAAGCTTCTCGGTTGACAGGATTGTCTACTATCAACCTTCGCTATGATGAAGGCAATCATTTTCAAGTTATTGTGTGTTCGCGACAAAAAATATGGAAAAATGTATGTGTTGTTGACTAAGGTTGGACACAATTTTGTTACGCAAATAAGGTAGTTTGCGGCAACAAGTACTCTTTTTATTTTAACCAATGGGATGATGTACTAGAGGTCTGGTTTGGCCAACCTTTTAACTGTTATGATATATATATATATACATATTATATATATATATATATATATATATATATATATATATATATATATATATATATATATATATATATATATATATATATATATATATATATATATATGTATATGCCTTTCCTGAATAAAATTATACACTATTAATTGTTGTTAGAAAAAAAAATTGTTTTTACATATAAATTTACATACATATATTTTCTCATTATACATATGGATATTTATTTTTATATGGATATTTTCCCACAATATAGATTTTTTTTCCTTTATAATAATTAATATTGATGTAATTTTTTATAATTATGTATCCGATCTATAATTAATTCTAATTAAGCATATAAATTTAAATCGAAATTTGGGGAATTGCTTAATTGTATTTCATTACATGGAATGTGAATATTTATTAACTATAATATACTATAATTTAGGAACTATAATTTCATTACTATAATTGTATTTCATTTACTATAATTTAGGAACTATTAAATCTCACCATCTTATATATACACCGTTAGTTTCAGTGTTAGTCTAAACTGCAGGATAATATTATTCTTTCGAAACTTCATCATCCGGCCATCGTTCTCTTTGTGTGAATCGTGAGTATAATAGTATTTGAGAATAATCGTTTAATTTTTTTGTTTTTTTCTTTCACAATATTCGAGTATAGGAATTAATGTACTTTTTCATATAGATAATATATTGTAACTTAATTCATATTAGGTAACATATATAGTTCAAGATTTGTAACAAAATATTCATCTTTTATAATGTGACTTAACTAACTAACAAACTTTTGATTACGCGTATTAAACATTTATAAATGTCAAGGTAAATAGATCTCACTAGAAACTTGGAGGGCGAAAAAAAATCATGGAATCTCAAAATCAGTGTTTTGCGAATTTGGAAACAACCAAATTATTTTAAAAGAACTTCAAGATATGCAGATGATCTTCATTGATGAACATGTGATAATTTTATTTTTATACGTCAAGTTTGATTTGTTAGCAAACAATATTTTCACAGTGGAAGCTTCCATTAAGTATACATTGTTTTACAGATATGAGTCTAAGATCAGAGAGGAAAGATGTTATGTAATGTCAAACCTATCCGCTTTTTTTTTAGTGTTAAGACCTACAAGCATGTATTGAATGAATATTATGTCACTTTTTAATATACATCTACGGTGAGAGAAGTTGACGTTTCGTCCATTCCAATGTATTCATTTAAGTTCACATCTTCCTTAGATATCCAGCAAGCGTCGAACAACAATGACTATACGATATGTGTTGGTTGTTTATATGATTTCTTTTTCTTTCTATTTAGCATTTATTTATAAAGTGTTTTTCTTTCTATTTAGCATTTATTTATAAAGTGTTTTCTAACAATGTTATAATATTGATTGCAGATGTTATTGGTTCACTTTTGTCGATAGGTTCATTGGCTCACCTAGGGGGTGGAACCAAACAGAACATTCCATTTGAACTTGAATATATTGAGTAATTTAAAAATCAGTGAAATATATTTTTTAGATTTTAAATGTTTTACATGTGTTTTTCATATCCATGATCGTTTTCTTTGACATGCAAGTGATTGTTTGCTGAGGGGAAAGTTTGCTGACTACATACTTCAACGAATTCAGGATATTAGTGTAGGACCGTATATTGTTGTAATACAATTTGCAACGACTGAGATTAAGCATGGTATTAATTTGTTCAATATTTCTCTTACGTATTTGGTTTAATGAATGTGAAGGACATTTATTACATTTCATGACTATTGTTATGTTTTCTTAGGTGAAGTCCAAATCCAACCATTGGCATTCATCGCGTGTGCTTATAAATGAGGATATTCTTGCAATTAACGAATTCAAATCGAGGTTATAATTTTATCTTTAAATAAATAAATTACTTTTTTTTTTACATTTATTTCGTTCATTACGATTTATTAGCATGTAGTTTTTATTTTAGATTCATTCGGAGTAAACCAAATAGCGGTCAAGTGATAAGTCAGATGTCGTCGCAGTCTTCTTACTCGATGGAAGATGATTTCATACGTAAGACTGTTACAAAAAAAATGGACGAATTGAGTGACACAAATGTGGTAATAACAATGTATTTGCTAGATTATTTATTCGTACATTTTCAATAAAATACAAATAGGAACCATTTATCAAATCTGATTATAACTATATTTAACTAACTATTCACATTATAGGATTTCCAACGCTCTTCATCACATTCACATGCAATCCCCAATGGCCTGAAATACAAAGGGTGTTGAAAGATACAAATCTCAAGTCGGGGGATTGGCCAAACATTCTATGTCGTGTGTTCAAGAGGAAGCTCGATAGTATGATGACATAAATTAAGAAATGACGTATATTCGGATGTATTAGCTAGAGCATGTAAGTATTTAATTAGATCTCAAGTTATAATTATACATTACTACATTCATAGGAATTAGAGATATTGATCATGTGTAAATTTTAATATTTATTTATTCATTAACTAAATTAATGCATATTGTTTAATATCATTTGTTTACAGTTCCTCTCGAGATGTGCGCACTATTGAATTTCAAAAATGAGGTCTACCGCATGCACATATTTTGTTGTGGTTGCATAATGATGACAAGCCCATGATCCCAGAAGATATTGACAAGATTATATGTGCTGAAATTCATGACGAAGAAACGGACAGAAAGATGTACCACTTGGTGGAGAAGTATATGATACATGGACCGTGCGGTCAGGCAAATTTGAAATCTCCCTGTATGAAGGATCGAGTTTGCATGAAGCGATTTCCAAATTCATTTTGTACAGCGAACTGAGTCAGATGCAGATGGTTATACTGTGTACAGGAGAAGTGAAGATGGCAGAACGGTTATGAAGAAGAAGACTACTCTTGACAATGGGTTTGTAGTTTCGTACAATTGGGTATTATTGAGTAAATACAAATCTCACATTAATATAGAGCTATGCAACCAAAATATGTCAATCAAATACGTCAACAAGGGTCATGATCGAGTTACGGCGGCATTTTACGAAAGATGCAATATAGATGGCGGTGCTGAGATTCGTGACGAGATAAAGATGTACTACGACTGCAGATATCTTTCGGCATGTGAGGCAATGTGGAGGTTGTTTAATTTTGATACTCATTACAGAGACCCATCGGTAAATAGGCTAAGCTTTTATCTCCCAGATCATCAGATGCTTGTCTTCAATGAAAACAAGTCATTAAAAAGTGTTCTGAATAGACCATCTGCCAAGCAAATGATGTTCTTAGCGTGTTTGAGGCAAATAAAAGTTATCCACATGTAAGGGATTTGAGGTACGGAGATTTTCCACAGCAATTTGTGTATAAGGAGGATTCTTGCACTTGGGTGCCAAGATAAAAATGATTTTCTATTGGTAGGATTGCAAATGTCCCCGCTGCAAAGGGGGAAGACTATTACCTTAGGTTGCTACTTAACATCCAGAAGGCTGCACGTGTTACGAGGACATCAAAAAAGTTGTTGACTACTTCTACCCTACGTTCAGGGATGCGTGTTATGTGTTGAGTTTGTTAGACGACGACAAAGAATACATAGATGCGATAAGAGAAGTGAATGCTTGGGCATTTGGGGATTATATAAGAAGGTTATTTGCGGTTATGCTGCTTTACAATAGCTTAAGTCGGCCCAAACATGTTTGGCAAAGTTGTTGGTCGGGTTTGGCAGAGGGTATTGCTTACAAACAACAACGACTTCATAATAATCCATGTATGGCAATTTGTATAGAATATTATTCAATTAGATTTTAAATATTACTCATTTTTTTAATAGTCTCTTTAATTTTTGAACTAAATGCATATAATGTATCAATTTTTTGTGCAGATTTATCCATATCCGATGAAAGCTTGATGAACTATATTCTCACTAAAATAGAGAAAATATTGCAAAGTAATTGTAAAAGTCTACGTAATTATGCGCCTATACCATTTCCAATCGAATTGGGGTGGAGGACACAATAAAAATATTGGTCTTAGATGAACTGGATTCGGTTTGAAATGGGTAAAGAACTTCAACGGTGTCTTGCCCCAATTACAGACGAGCAAACAAAGGTTTATGATGTATTCATGGATGTTGTATCCAATGACCGTGGTAGAATGTTCTTTCTATATGGTCATGGTGGAACGGGAAAGACATTTCTCTGGAAAACTATTTCGGCTGCAGTCTGTTCCAAGTGAGAGATTGTAATTAATGTTGCATTGAGTGGTATAGCATCGCTATTGCTCCTCGATGGAAGAACAGCTCATTCTCGATTTGGATTTCCCATAAATGTACATGAGACTTCCACCTGCAGCATAACGCAACAAAGTCCACAGGTGGAGTTGCTGATTAGGACTAAGCTTATTATCTGGAACGAGGCTTCTATGATGCATATGAACTGTTTTGAAGCGCTTGACGAGACAATGAAGTCAATATTACAGGTAGACAAACCGTTTGGAGGTAAGGTGGTTGTTCTTGGAGGAGATATTAGGCAGATTTTACCAGTTCTACTCAAAGCATCAAGGCAGGACATAGTACATGCTACGGTAAACTCCTCTCCGTTGTGGCATTTCTATCGTGTCATGAAGTTGAGTAAGAACATGAGATTGCAGTCATGTTATTCTCCATCTAATGTGGTCGAGGTAATAGAATTTGGGGACTGGATACTGAAGGTTGGTAATGGGGATGTTAGGGAACAAAATGATGGTGAAGCTTCGCTAGAGATTCCCGAGGACATGTTGATTGGTGATTCAGAGGATCTATTCAGAGACCTACTAAACTTCGTCTATCCCGATTTGCTGAGTAACATGTATGATCCAGATTATTTTCAAAGGAGGGCAATTCTTGCACCAACTAATGAATGCGTCGAGTCTGTGAGCGATTACTTAATGTCTCTCCTTCCAGGTGAGGAGAAGGTGTACCTGACCTCAGATAGTATGTGTAGGGACGAGCAAACAACGGAGGATAATGCAAAAATCTATTCGACTGAATTACTCAACACAATAAGATGCTCGAGGGGTTTCTTCTCATGTATTGAAGTCCAAGGTCAGTGCACCAGCTATGCTAATAAGAAACATCGATCAAGCAGAGGATTGTGCAACGGGACCAGACTTCAAATTATTATAATCGGCATTCACGTTCTGTATTGTAAACTTCTTTTCAGTGAAAATATCAGTGACATTGTGTTCATTCCTCGGATGACTTTAATACCATCTAATTCCGGACTGTCAATTAAATTACAGAGAAGACAGTTTCCGTTGATTGTTTCTTTTGCAATGACGATCAACAAAAACCAAGGCCAAACTCTTTCGCATGTTGGTTTGTATCTTCCTCGGCCTCTCTTCAGCCATGGTCAACTATATGTTGCACTGTCCAGAGTTAAGAGCATAGGTGGCATTAAGATATTCATCAAGTGGGATTCGGGCGAACTCACCGATGTTACTAGAAATGTCGTCTACAAGGAAGTATTTCATCGAATTTGAAGGTTGAAAATATTTTCATATTTATGAGTTCTTCATGTAACATGTCTTGGTTTTTATTTTTTTAACACCTTATGCTTTGGCAGGTCTATCTTTCCTGTATGTTTTTCCCCGTGCGATGTTATTTTCAATCATGTCCCTAGGATACTCAGTTCAAATCTTATTATCTTTAAGATTTATGTTTGTCGATATATTAATATTTAATATTATTCTTATATTGTAACCATGAAGAACAAGATACTTATAACATATTTTTAATATTATTGGTCGATGACGTTTTGTACTTAAATTAATGAGCGTAATAATTGATATCTGCGTATATTTGTTTTACAGATATATATTTCCAGTTAAAAATATGCAGCCCCGTGCATCGCACGGGTGAATACTAATTTTGTTAAAGATGAGATGATGGCATATATGATTGTCATCTTGTAAGGAGAAAAAATAGGAGATATTCTACTAAAGCGGAACATGTTTTTATCAAACATAGTTATTTAGTCGAACATTTAGAAATCATTTAAGAATAATTACAAAAAAAATGTAACTCGGGTTCTCTAGAATTGCCCCAACATTAATTACTTTAAAAAAAAAAGAAACATAACTACAAATGACTAGTCTACTATAATTATCTATAATTATTTTCAGTACAGTAAACATATAATAAAAAAAATATTAAAAAACAAAACCCATTTTTTTATTTTAAAATAAATAAATTAATATATTCAAGAACAAATAAACTGACAGATTTTTATAATCAAAATTAAAAATAATAAAAAGAAAATAAAAAAACTTCATCGAAAAAGCTAAATGCAGGACCAAAAATGTTAAATACATACAAAATAAATGTGAATGCAGTTCGACGAAAATTACGTATAAGGACAATATAATTTAGGTTGGGTTCATTACAAATAAGTCCATCATGGAATACTTATTCATGAATGGGTCCAGACAAAAATCATTTTTACAAAAAAGTATAGACATTGTCGAGATATGTGTAAAAGACTAAATACCCCTTACATTTAATATGCTCCAATTTTATCCTTTAATTCCATTTAACCTCAATTTGACCCCCAAATTTCACAAATTATTACTCAAAACTCAATTTTGAGGACAATGTCGCCCGTCGTCGCCGTTGAGCGTTGGTCTCCGACGTTAACTTCTTCTTTTTTTCTCCTGTTTTTTCCGCCGGTTTCCGACGTTGACCAAAGAAATGTACCCCTTTAACCTAGAATAATAAAGATGGTTGGTAAGAGACTTATGCATAAAAATACAATTAGATATGGGATCTAATAAAATGACTTTATTGAGGGACCAAAAGTGATTTAAAACAAAAATGGGGAGTAATATTAATAAAGTGAAATAGTAGCGGGCAAAAAGAGTAATAACCTTAATAGGTCACGAGAAGAATCCACGAACCGACCCTAAAGGTGAGGGTATAAAACAGAAACAAATAGGGCTTCGACTTTGTGTGGGCGAAAAGAGAGATTATTGCTACGGAGATCATCGGAGAGAGAGAGAGAGATTGCTACTGCTGAGATGGGAAAGAGAGAGATTGGTACGGAGATCGGAGAGAGAGACGGTGATTATGACTCAGACGATGATATGGTAACCCTTCCTCTTTTTTAAATTTCTTTTTATTTAACAAAAAAGAAATTAAATAATGATAATGATATAGGGAGGTGGCACACTCTATTATGATCGAGACAACCCCGGATCTGGTGAGCCCAACGGCCTCCAATATTTCCAATCTATGGTCAACCTAGCAATTGATTTCTATAACAAAGATAAGGTATTTTTCTTTTTCTTTCTTTTTTTTTTAATTCCTTTAGATTTTTTTTATAACAAAGATTGGGGGGTTTGAAATTCAATCATGTTTATTAATAATGTTTCCAGGCGGAAAAAGAAAAATACAGTGTGGTGGAGTTGATAAAATTATTTGGAGTTGCCGGTGCCGGTGACTATTTGTCTTTGGACTTTACCGCCAAGCTTGAAGATTCCGACCCCATACCTTTCTATGCATCCATCTTGGACGGAATCCATGGAATTGATATAGAATATGTTGGTACCGATGCTCAATCTGCTATTTGACATCCAGGTAATTAACTACCTTAGCTTCTTTAATATATATTTCTTTTTTAAGCTTCATGATGTTATCCTCTTCATTGATATAACACACACACTCTTGTTTTACTTATCCAAACAAGAGGGGGTTTTCATAATTTGACCATACCTCAGGGAGCCTAGATTTATTTGATGCCATACTTTAAGCATGAACCACAATATATGATAGTGAACCACAGTATATGATAGTGACTCAATATAGTTCACCTATACGAATAAAGGAAACAACATGTAATTTACATATGTTGGATAAGTCAAGAATCGAATATGTGTTTGTGTTTTCATCGTAATCATTTACTACTTCATAATATTAAGTTGTATGGGCAGTTGTGTTATTGGATTTTCGCGTTGCAGTTTTTCTAGTATGTGCATATATTTCTCTAACACCTTCTGGGATTTCCAATTTGCAGGTACTTCTAATTTCTAGGTATAAGCAGATTCGGTATAACCCTAACAGAAGTTGGTATCGCGTTTTGCAATTTTTTTTTACTTTTAATTTAATCGAATCATTGGATGGACAAATGGGTATATATATATATATATATATATATATATATATATATATATATATATATATATATATATATATATATATATACTTTGAATTGAACTTGATTGCTCATTATTTTTTATACAAGCTAAGTAATTATTTTTCACAACCAAATAGTCATTGCACTCATATTTATACCCTCGAAATATTACATTTGAGCTATGATTATTCATTACGAATTTCCCTCATATATATTCCCACATGAAGATATGCAATAACCAAAAAATAATTTATTAATTGATTAATAATCAAAAAATAATTATGAAGTCTTATTTACTAACTTATTCGAGTATGTCACCTGGCGAGGACTTGACATAAACAAAATTCATAAACTCCTCATATACAAAAACCAGAAACTATACTCGGGGGTTATTTATCGGATTATTTTGAGATGTGGATTTCTTTTTTGATGAATAGTTTACACCAAATAAATAATGCATCTATACAATTTTTTATTTGAGGTTGTTGTAAGATTTGGTTGTGGAATTTTGTGGGTTTATGTGTTCATTGATGAAGACGAGTGTTTGTGGATTTGTCTTGCATTAAGAATGTTTGTATAAAAAAAAAATCGTTTATAAATGGGGATGGATGGTTACACTCTTTTCAATATTGAAAGTCGGGTGCGAGATTGACTTAGGCCCCGTTTGGTTGAGGATATTGAATACTAAATAGTACTGTTTATTTTTATGTATTGTTAATTTTATTATTTTTGGGATCACAAAAATAATTTTGTCATTACTTATCATATTGATAGCTAATTAGGAGATAACTAATTGGATTTAAAATCATTGTACTTTGATAAAACACGGTAATGATAAAATTGTCCTCGTAGTTTTACTCTCTCTATCACAATGCCATATTCAATTGAAAATATAAAATAAATTAATTAATTAAAACATAATAACTATATAATCTCGAAAGGTTAATCCTTATTGTGTAATAATTGTATGATCGCAAAGCTAACGTATTGAGGTAATAATAGATTACCGCGAATAACACATAACATTACTAAAATATTCTTAATAATAATTACTTTACAACTAATTAATTAGGAGCGATAAAGGATAAAATTGTAAGTAATTCAATTAATGCTTCATTGAAAATCGAAAATGACAAATAATTTGGAAGAAGAAAAACTCTCTAGTAAGAGTGAGTATTTAAACAATACTCCATTTGTTCCATAATAACTGTCTATTTTTTAAAATATTTTTGTTCCATATTATCTGTCACTTTAGATTTCCAATACTGCATAAAATGCATTTTTTCCTGTTTTAACCTTACTAATTCGACTATAAGTATTAACTCTCTCTTATCACATCATTAAATAATCAAGGTTATTTTAGTTTTTTTAATATATTTTACCTAAAATCAAGACACATTTATTAAGCTTCTTAATATTTGTGCAAAGCCAAAAACGACACTTAATAGGGAACGGAGGGAGTATTAATTAGTAAAACGTAATGAATTAAAAATCCCCCAAAAACATCAACATGAAATCAAAGTCTAAAAATCTAATAACTAGGGAAAAGAAAAAAGAAAAAAAACAAGCATCCAAGAAAAGCCGGAAATATAATATAATGCAGCATCACATGAAAATGACTCCAACAAGCATGGGAAAGAACACGGGAAGGGCGGCGGCAGCGGCAGTGGCGGCGGCGGCGGCAGAAGCTGGGACAGGAGAAGACTGTTCAGGAGCAGGCTGCGGCGGAGATGCTACCTCCAAAACTTTGACGACCATTTTGAGACCCCTTTGGCAGTGGCCGGAGACACCGCTAATGAAGTAGAACAAGCCAGGTCGGTCAAGAGTGAAAGTTGTGTCCCCGTTGTTCGAGAAGAATATCGGGTGTGCCGATCTGCATTTCTCGTACTCTTCTTCCGTCACCACCAACACTGAATCCTTCTCGTACGCAAACTCTGCATCCATTTATTTCGTCCATTCCAAAATAATATTAAATAATAATAATCTTTATATATAAAAGAAAGAAACGTTACGTTGGTTGACTAACTTACTTAGGGTATCGTTGACCTTGAACCTGTTCTTGGAAGCCCAGTCATTGTACATCTCCTCATCCTGTGGAGTGGCCCATCCTTTTTCACCTCCAACATCTAACCCTACACACTCCACTGTGTGTAAACTACTCATCACAACTGCTATCAATACAACAATTAAAGGGACACAGCTGAAATATTTAAATTTGTTGCTGCTGATTATGGAAGTAGCCATTGCTGGAATGTTTTTTTTTTTCTTTTCTCTTTTTCCTTTTTGTTTTTTTGTTTTTATGAATAGAGAGAGTTTCTATTTACTTGCTGCTAAAAGGCAATTGCACTTGGACACTATTTATAAAGACTTTGGTTCTAGTGTGAGCAAATTAAAAAGAAATAACAAAAAAAGAGAGATTTGAGGAGATATATGTGGCTTGGTGGGCGGGTGCGGTTTAGGGTGAGAGAGAGAGAGAGAGAGAGAGAGAGAGAGAGAGAGAGAGAGAGAGAGAGAGAGAGAGAGAGAGAGAGAGAGAGAGAGAGAGAGAGAGAGAATGATCAGGTCAAATATGTGACATTAAAGTACAACCCAAATGTACGTAAGACTCTGTAAAGAAACAACTGCACCGAATAATATTTTGGTGTTTGAGAGAAAATAGTGATAAATAATAATATATATATATATATATATATATATATATATATATATATATATATATATATATATATATATATATATATATATATATATATATATATATATATATATATATATATATATATATATATATATATAGCACGATTTGAGGAGACATATTTTGACCAAGTAAAAAATATTTATTCATCTCTGACTTCAAATTAGTCCATATCTCCCTTTTCAGTTTCATCCTGCCCTCAACCATTTTTCCAACACAAATAATTTACCCCAAATGCTCCTAATTGGCTAATTTTAAAACAAATCATTCTATATTTCACTATTATTTCCTATAACTTTAACGTAATTAGGTTGATTTTGAACCATATTAATTATTCTAGTAAAATTTTAAATTAATTATTTAAAACCTTAACTAAGTGAAAATTGCAACAGCGTGTTTCCCCCCTATCATAAAAAAATTAGCAAATGACCCGCTGTATTTATTAATCAAAGGCGAAAACCCCCCTTGTCGCAAATCGTGTGTCTCAGGCGCGGTTTCTGCGACTTTTCTTCCTTTTATTGCAGGAAATGACAAAATTGCCCCCAACTTATTTTTCCTTTTTCTTTTTCTTTTCCCTTTTTTTTTAATAAGTAATAAATTAAAAAAGAAATTAAATATTCTCAAACAAAACCACCACCGTTCCCCACCATTTGTCCATGGCTGGGGACACCAAACCGCCACCACTCTGTGCGGCAAAATACACACCACTCTCTCACGGCATAATCGGATTTGTGGGGCGCCAAACACACCACTCTCCTCTTCGTCAATTTTTCTCAACTCCACCTGCAAACTCACTTCCGAGTTCCGACCAGCCGCTCAATTTCTGCAGCTCCTCGCGGCCGTAGGCGACGGCGGAGAGGAGGAAACTCTGGTGAAAGTGGAAGGTGGAATGGGAGGCGCAGCGAGGTGAAGTTGGCGGTGGATGGGTGTCTGCGGCAAGAAGAGTGGAGGAGACATGTTGTGGAAGGAAAGAGGTGGGGCCGGCGTGAAGAGTTGACTGCTGGAGGTGGTGGTGGTGGCGATTTCAATGGGGAATAATAAGAAATTAGGGGAAGACATGTTCTTCTCTCAGGTTGGAGGCGGCGGCATAACGAGGTGATTGCCGGTGGTAGTGGTGGCAATTTTAATAGGGATTAAGAAATTTGGGGAAGACGATGTTTTTTTCCTCTTCTTTTTCCATACAAAAACGTGTTATTTTCCTTTTGTTAAAGAAATTTTAAAAATTGCAATTTGATCCAAAGTTTTGAATTATTTATATTTAAACTCAATTCGATTTATGTTTATTTGTATAAGAATTTTCTTTCTTTATGTTTTAATATTTGTACGTAATATTATCAAACGACTAATTATAATATTAATTTACATTTCTAATTATTTTTCAGTTTCTAAATAATTTTAAATTTTAATTCAGCTCCAAAATAGTGTTTTCAGCCCCACAATTTTATAAATATTATGTGTTTTCCTGAAAATTACAATTTAGTCCCCTAACTTATTATTTGATTAAGTTTCTACAACTTTTCACTAATTCAATTTGGTCCCCAAGTTTTTTTGCAGGAATCTCTCAGGGTATTCCTGTCTTTTCACAACCGGTCAACAAGAAAAAGGAAAATGGGTCGAGTATGCTATCTAAATATAAATATAGGGGGGTATTTGCTAATTTTTTTATGATAGGGGAACACGCAGTTGCGATTTTCACAGGGGTAGTGATTGCAATAAACTCTAAATATTGTCCATTAAATTCCATGAAACAGGACCCATGAAATTAAAATCAATTAGAAAGATAAGGAATAATTTCCAATATGTACATTGTTCGTTTTCTTTTGTCACGCAATGTGGTAATTGTCTAGCTCATAACATAGCTTATATGATTGTTCTCGATTATTTGGAAGGACCTACCCTTCCCCCATTTTTGGCCGGTGGTGCCGAAAAATTTCTCCTCTATCTAAAAAAAATAATAAGTAAAAAAATAAATACATATAATATCTAGATAGAATATACATTATTTTATAGTATTTAAAATATACCAATAAATAAATTAAATTTAGCCCTACGTGTTATTTTAATACAAGATAGCCTAAATTCTATATTGGTATGACATTATCTAAATTGGGCCTGATCCAATTGGTATTACTCTTTAATTTCTCCAAAAGACCTCATACAAATAGACTTGTTAACCCACATTATAAACCTTGTCATTCCCCATATCAAATCAACGTGGGACTTTGTTTGCACCTCAACAATCATCCCCTCGAACAAATGACCACATAGGTCGGACCACAAAGAACCACCGAATCTCTCCTCAATTTTGCGCCATGGAGCTCACACCATCTTTGTTCCACGCACCAGGCCTCGAACAAAGGAACGGCGAGCCTTCCACATGGAGCTTGTCGAGCCGCCTGCCATTTGCGCAATAGGAGCTCACCATATTTGTTCGACACCGAGGATTCTGGCAACACATAGATTTCAGCAATTTCCATCACATGGTTAAGTCTGGGTCGTTGCTCTGATACCACTGTTGAATGACCATCAACCAAAAGTTTAAGTTGTTAGTGAAATGTACCATTTAATATTAATATCTTCAATACGCCAACTCAAATACAGACGGATTATATTTAAAGACTTGCACTTGCAATATTTGAAATGGGAGCAACTCTAATGCTAGGCATAACAATTAAGTTATCAAATATTCATTTGATATTTGAGATAATATTTTGATATTGATTTAAAATTCAGCATTCAAAATTCAATGCTTAATCGTATCAAACGAAGCCTAAGCCGGAGTGTTTAGAGGGTCAGTTCGGGGCGAGAATATCCCAACTTATGTTAGTTAAATGTTTTGAAAAATTGTCATTATTTTTCAAAAAGATTGTTACTATTTTTCAAAAAAAGTGGTTAATATTTTTATACAAATTGTTAGTATTTTTTAAACAAATTGTTAATTTTTTCCCCTTTTCTTTAATGCAAGAATTATTTAAATAAATATTAGAAAAATAATTGTTTTTGTTATGTTCGTGTGAATTAACCACATATGAACAATTTATGATACAATGTTTATGTTAATTAAATGTTTTGAAAAATTTGTTATCGGTTTTTTAAAGAAAACATGTTAATAAATTTTTAAATGTATTTTTATTATTTTTAAAGAAATTGCTAGGTTTTTTTGCTTTATATTTTAATCCGATCCCACCGGAAAGGCTGCATCGAAGTTTATCTTGACTGTGCCCAAAGGAGGAGGTTTCCAGACCCTCGTATGGTGTGTTGATTTGGGTACAATCATAATGATATTTGCTTCGTGATAGAGCGAGAGAAGCAAAGAACTCCGTACAATAATATTCTTCTGCTCTATTATCTTCTCGTCATGGATTTCATTATTTGCATTATTCCATACAAGCCAACATGCCACAACGGCCAATTTCAGAACCTCCGACGGAAAAAACTGCATAATGTTCTCTACCCAAGCTCCGAAATTTTGTGCACAGACCATATGGATTTGAGAAAAAGGATGACTTGACCAGATAGTACCCATACCTCGGCAAGCATGGGTGATATGCAAGATGTTTTCATCAACCTGACATCGCGGGCAAAAGTGGAGATTTCGCGATTTTCCTCCGGAATAGTTCAGCTGGCCGACGAACCATTTTTTACATTTCGAAGTTTTGTATTCTCCAAGATATAGCGATAGCAAGACTTAACGGTAAATCTACCATGCGAAGTGTAGTGTCAAACCAATTTATCCGGTACGTGACAGCTTCCAACCGGGATGGCCAAAATTATGTGGATGTCAACGGGCCAAAACACCTCGTTGATGGTCGTGAGGTTCCATTTGTGGGAAGCAAGCTCAATTAAGTCCGCCACTTTATCGGGGAAAGGATCATGAATTGGTCTTCTGGTAATAATGCGTCGGCACTCATCATCTAAAAGCCAATTGTCACCCCATATTGACGTGCTCTTTCCATCACCAATGCGTATTCTTGTGCCTGCTCTAAGAAAAGGTCGAGCAAGTAGCTAGGATGCTCCACCATTTTGCCGATGGACGATGACACAAAGTTGCTGTCAAGAAATCCCCATTCGAGAAATATTTAGCTAGCTGTAATAATTTTTGTAAGTAACAAATCTGGGCATGTGGAAATTCTCCAAGCTTGCTTCGCTAGTAGAGCTTTTCATTTCTCGAAATCCGATCCCTTCCACATCTGTAGGGCGACTTAGCTTCTTCCATGATACCCACGCCATGCGTCTAGCCATTCCATTGCCCCACCAATATCTCTGGATTGCCGATTCGATCTCACGTAGCAGGCCGGTGGGCAGCATAAAGCAACTCATAATATATGCATGTTTGTAATATTTTCCCTTTTTATGTTTTCTTATTATTTTTTTTTCTAATATTTGTAGGTCAATTAGACGCCGTATGGGGTGGGTGCACATTTACAACATTTTTGTACGTTGTATTATGACACGATTCGGCTCTTGAACATAATGGACAGAGGGTCCTCATATCCTCTTATTTTTTTTTTTAGGGATCCTCTTATTAGGTAAGAATTCTAGAATACTGCAATCTGATATCTAAGGGGTACAAAGTCCCATTCCACCCCACCCACCCATAGTTGCAATTAGTATAAAGAAACCAACAATACTTATTTTAATACTACATATGCCCATAACGATGATTGTTAATTTAGATCTTCACAACACAGTTTATTAAAATTATAAAACAACCCTTGACATAGATTGTTAATAAAATATTTTGTATATTTTCAAGATATTATATTTTCTCCTCTTCTTCCTCCTCAGTCTTCACGCAAAGTGCAACACCCCACCTTTCCCAAAACCCGAAAACCCTAAAACCCGAACTTAAAATTTCTGACTCGAGAATCCTTAGGTCATATTATTGTTGGGAATCGGACACGTGTACGCAGCGGAAAACAAAAATTTTATGCGATTTAAACAACTTTAAAACACATAAACACATGCGCGATAATTGAAAAAATTAATTGCGTACCTTTGCGCTTCCAGCGAATTTAAAAACAACATACATGCTTAATTATTCAAACGAATTTAAATCAATTAGCATGCTCGCGTTTAAATCAAATAACATGCTCGCAACAAAAAACGATTTCACGTAATCACATAAAATCATACAAGAACGAACATGAACATTTTATTCAAACGTAAACGAAACAAGAACAATGAATTCGTGAGTTTACCTCTTGAAGCGTGAGGTAGGCGCACTAAGCAAGACGAGATTGCTACGGAAACCAATCCGTACAATCCGGGGCAGCAGCGGTTGAGCGGCAGCAGCGGCGAGACGGGCCACGGCGGCGCGTGTGACTCACGTGCGGTCTTCGGGCGGCGCGTGGGGATGCGTGCGGCTTCGGCTTGTGTGCTCCTTGATTCTTCGATCTTCGATCTTCCTCCTCTCGGATTTCACCTCGTATACTTCGATCTACTAAACATGTGGCACTAGACACGTAATAGTTAGAAAAACGGAAGAAAAGAAGGAAGGAAAAAACTACCGAAAGTAATCGGCCAACGAATGGCCGATTCCGGCAAGACAGCAACGGCGACGGCAGTGGTGGCCGCGGGAGAGGGTGGCCGATCGAGAGAGGGAGCGGCTAGGTTTAGGGTTAGGTCTTGTGTGTTTGTGCAAGACCTATAAATCAAATATTTATAGTGTCTTGCATAAAACCCTAACAGGCTTAAGTTGGACCGGGCCCAACAGCTTAAGTTCGTTAGTTCTTTTACTTGCTCGTCTCTCTCAATTCAATGATCGGAAAATTATAACGATTACATTTTCGGAATCATTATAATGTCCTCGTCATTACGAGTGCCAACTCTCGATTTCCAACTTTCCAAAAGTGGAAACCCTAATTTAGTGCACTTTCTAAATTTGGAAACTTCCCGATTTAGAAAGTTCACTAATACGTTTGCCTATTCTTTTCCTTTTCTTATTCTCATTCGTAATTCCAAATTACGAATGTTGGACCCAATCATATGGACTTCCAATCATGCAAAGATAAAACATTTTGTCTCTGACCGTTTATTCAAAGATCTCATGTGCACGAGCAGTGTGACCCTCGATGGTTCAGGTGTAAGCTAGCCGTGGGCCCACAACCCTTTGTGGTCAAAACTCATCCCTTAGAGTTACGATTAAGATGAAGCTCGTTTCACCTTAATCACCCAACGAATCAAGATTGGCGTCTAGCAACTACGCGTCATGATTCCCTAGATACAAATGAAGTGCCTGCAAGAACCTTCAGATATAGTTAACGTACAGTACGGTCCCTTCGGTTCATATGTCCCGATTGAACTAGAGGCATTGGTTCATCGAGACCTCTCTATATGTTTAATGACCGTGCGATCGTTCTAAGTGTTGTAATCGTTACGTGCATGACTTAGAGAATCGAATTCTCTAATCGTCACTTAGTCAGCTCTGGCCAGAGACTTAGAATGATTACAAACTTTCAAAACACATAGGACATCCAAGACTATTCTAGCGATCGAATCCCCGACTACAATGCACAGACCTCCCACTAGATTTCAGACTGCACGAACACTGGCCCTTGGGATGGTCCTCGGTGGAACTCAGGGACAGGTCACGATACAGCTGGTCCTCTAGTGAAGTCACGGTGATGTCTAGGTCATAAGGACTAATGGTGTACAACTATACCATAGATATCTCTACTCGATTATTGGGAACCACTTAGAGATTTCTAGAGTGAGGGAGTTCAGTGAACTCGTCAACTTACGAGCACCCACTTATGCATGCCGATATAATAACCGTTTACTGATGAGATGCAGTACACATACACTAAGTTCTAGTCTCTTAATGGGAAAGGCCGATATCCTCATTGGTGGCGTAACCCTTCGACTAGGAACACGTTTAACAGTTATAATACTTAAGTAAATATCTCACGATCCTAACCATCAATTACTAGTACTTGTAATAACTGTAAGGACTATATCTATGCTTGTGACAAAGGGACAAAGATATAGAATGCCAAGGTGTTTTATCATTAATACGAATAAAGGTTCGTTTATTACAGTAATAAATACGAAAGACCACAGCCACATGTTCGCTTGTTGGTCACCTACTCTTACAATCTCCCACTTGACCTAAAGCCAACTACCCATGAATTGCAATCCCATCGACTCTCGATGTTTCTCATGGACCGATCTCGGTAAAGGCTTCGTGAAGGGGTCTGCAACGTTCTTTTCCGAGGTGACTCGTTCTATTTTAACTTCACCTCTATCAATGATCTCTCGGATCACATGATACTTCCTCAGAATATGCTTCGACTTCTGATGAGATCGCGGCTCTTTAGCTTGCGCCACGGCTCCGGTGTTATCACAGTACAACGGTACTGGATCACTAGCATTAGGAACGACACCCAACTCTTGGATGAACTTCCTTATCCAAGTCCCTTCTTTTGCAGCTTCGGACGCTGCAATGTATTCCGCTTCGGTAGTGGAATCGGCCGTCGTGCTTTGCTTGGAACTCTTCCAACACACGGCACCACCATTAAGCGTGAATATAAATCCAGAATCCGACTTTGAGTCGTCCACATCCGATTGAAAACTAGAGTCGGTAAAACCTTATAATTTCAACTCGGTACCCCCATAAACCAAAAATATATCCTTAGTCCTTCGTAAGTACTTGAGGATATCTTTCACGGCTTTCCGGTGAGCCGGGCCGGGGTTAGATTGATATCTGCTTGTGACACTCACAACATACGCAATATCGGGTCTCGTACATAGCATGCCATACATTATGCTTCCTATGGCAGAAGCATAGGGCGTCCTTTTCATCTCTTCGACTTCACTAGGTGTTTGCGGACACATAGATTTCGAGAGACGAACCCCATGGGACATTGGCAAGAATCCTTTCTTCGATTCTTCCATGCTAAACCGTTTCATAACGGTGTCTATGTACAGGCTTTCGGATAATCCAAGCATCTTTCTTGCTGTATCTCTATAGATGCGTATTCCTAATACATAAGATGCTTCTCCCAAATCCTTCATTGAGAAACGTGTGGACAGCCATGCTTTCGTTTGTTGCAACATTCCTACCTCATTCCCAATGAGTAGAATGTCATCAACGTAAAGCACTAAAAATATCACTGCCCTCCCACTAACCTTCTTGTATACACAAGGTTCCTCCGGGTTCTTCTCAAAATCAAACTCTTTGATAGTTGAGTCGAACCTAATGTTCCAACTATGGGATGTTTGTTTCAATCCATAAATGGATCGCTGGAGCTTGCAAACCTTTTGCTCACTTCCAGAAGATATGAAGCCTTCCGGTTGCGCCATGTAAATTTCTTCCTCAATATTTCCATTAAGGAAGGCGGTCTTCACATCCATTTGCCATATCTCGTAGTCGTACCAGCAGCTATGGCCAGCAAAATCCTAATGGACTTCAGCATCGCGACTGGCGAAAAGGTTTCCTCATAGTCAACACCTTGCCTTTGAGTGTATCCTTTCGCTACCAGTCTAGCTTTATAGGTCGATACCTTTCCATCAACTCCAATTTTCTTCTTATAGATCCACTTGCAGCCTATAGGAACAATTCTCTTAGGTGGATCTACCAAGGTCCACACCTTGTTGGAGTACATGGAGCCCATCTCGAATTTCATGGCAGTTGGCCAATGTCCCATGTCCGCATCCGATACGACCTCATTGTATGTTCTGGGATCTTGTCCAAGATCAACATGATCTTCATCATTCTCGAGGAGGAATAACTATCCGGCATTTTCCGAACTCTTTCGGATCTGCGTACCGTAGGTTCATGAGGTATATTAGTGGATTGTTGTATTGGTTCGATTACTTGTTCTTGCGTTTGAACTTCACTTTGTGGTTCTTGAACTACTTCAAGTTCTATCATGATGCATTTTCTATCGGATAGAAACTCCCTTTCCAAAAAGGTGGCATTTCTCGAAACAAACGTCTTTGCTTCCTTGACATAATAGAATTCGTATCCCATCGAGTCTTCGGGATATCCCACAAAATAGCATAAGTCGGATTTACTTTCCAACTTGTCTACCACTAATCGGCTCACATAAGCGGGACAACCCCATATCCTAATGTGTTTGTAGTTGGGTTTCCGGGAATGCCAAAGTTCATAGGGTGTGGATTTAACTGCTTTGGTGTTAACTCTATTCAGCAAATACGCGGCAGTGCGAAGTGCATGACCCCACAAGTATGCCGGTAAGTTCGTGAACCTCATCATAGATCGAACCATATCCAATAAAGTTCGATTCCGACGTTCGGAAACTCCATTAAGTTGAGGAGTTCCCGGTGGAGTCCATTGGGATTGTATCCCAATCTCTTTTAGATAGTCAATGAACTCGATGCTCAAGTATTCTCCACCACGCTCGGATCGCAGCTTCTTAATACTTCGTCCGAGTTGCTTCTCTACTTCATGTCTAAAATCTTTGAACCTTTCAAATGTTTCGGACTTGTACTTCATCAAGTACACATACCCATACCTAGAATAATCGTCGGTAAAGGTAACGAAGTAGTTGTATCCACCCTTCGCACTAACACTTAGTGGACCACATACGTCTGTATGGATCAAATCCAAAAGACCCTCGGCTCGTTCCATCTTCCCTTTGTAGGGTGACTTGGTCATTTTCCCTTTAAGGCTAGATTCACAAGTTTATAGTGATTTCACGTCCTCCGAAGAGAACAATCCTTCACTAACAAAATCCTTCATCCTTTTTAAAGAGACATGACCTAATCTAGCGTGCCAAAGTTATGCTGGGTTTTGTTCTATCTCCTTACGTTTTGCTGATATAACATTAATCGGTATTTCATTTGGATTTAGTTCATACAAGTTGTTTAATAGTCGTCCTTTGCAAATCAAATTCTCATTCTTTTGTATAATGCAAATCGAATTTCCAAAAACAAAAGTAAAACCTTCAATATCTAATACATGAATAGAAATAAGGTTTCTATGAGGGACGGAACAAATAAACAATCGTTCAAAACAATAGGAAAACTAGAATCCAAAACATTTAAGTAAATTGTGCCAATGGCTTCAGCAGCAAATCTTGCTCCATTCCCCATCCTTAGGTAGGTCTCACCCGCTCTAAGCTTTCGACTTCTTGTCATTAGCTGCAAATCATTGCACAAATGTGTGCCACAGCTCGTATCCAATACCCAAGAAGAAGAGTTGACAGACAAATTTATGTCAATGAAATACGTACCCTTTTCAGAACTTTTCTGCTTTAGGTAAGCCTTGCAGTTGCGGCGCCAATGTCCTTTCTTTCCACAATGATGGCAAGCATCATCAACTTGCTTGCTGACCTTTGCCTTGGGGCCCCCACTACCTTTACCCACTTCGAACTTTCTGTTTGGGAAGGGAACTCTTTCCTTTCTCTTCTTTTGGGAAGAACTCTTCTTTCCAGAAGTAGCAGCAATGAGAACAGACTTCTCTTTCTTAATGGTGGACTCGAAACTGACCAACATGTTCATTAACTCATCCAAGGGAGGATCTAGTTTGTTCATGTTGAAGTTCACTATGAACGATTCATATGAACTAGGAAGAGACAACAGGATCAAATCCAACGAGAGCTCGGCCGGGAGGGTGACATCGAGATTCACTAGCTTTTCAAGGAGATTGATCATTTTGAGACAGTGCTCGTGGACCGAAGTCCCTTCGCACAGTCTCGCCATGATCAACTCCTTTGTAGCAGCATACCTCGATGCCCTAATATTCTCACTATACATGCTATCGAGATGAGCCTTTATATCGAAAGCATGCATGTGAGACTCATATTTCCTCGCAAGCGCGGGCTCCATGGCGGCTATCATATAGCACCTAGCATGTGTGTCATCTTTCTTCCATGCTTCATAAGTTTTCTTTTCAGCATCAGTCGTTGTGGCAGGTATAGTGGCGGGAAGTCTCTCGTTCAGAATGTAGAGACGCCCTTCAACGGTTAGCACAAGCTTAAGACTACGCAACCAATCTAGGTAATTTGGGCCATTGAGTTTATTGTCGAGGATTGACATTATGGGATTCTTAGACATGATTATCTGAGAGGTATAGAGAAGAGGATTATTAGAGATTCGTGTTAAATGATTGTTACAATTAAATGTTTGGTCTTATGTTATTTAATTGTTCTCCCACTAGTTTTATCGAGTTCCACTTCCCTCTAGTACACAAACGAGAAAACTATTTTTTCTTAATGGGCTTTAGGTCCAATAGACAAATATAACCCGTAGTTAATCTAGCCCGATTATATTTGCCCAAAGGTAGATCGCAATCAATCATATCCACAATATGACCCTAAATTAATTTTCCTCACACTTGATAATGACCTAAGTTAATCTTGCGAATATGAAAATCGTCGTGTGTCAAGTCTGACCTACCAATCAAAGATGCTCGTAGAACTTGATTATGCCAAACTAATGCAGTCCCTAGTTAATCAAGCCGACCACGTTAATTCAACATAACCCTTTTCTATGGCTACCTTCATCGCTATGTCAATTGAATTATAGCTTACTCTACCATAGCACTCCCCGCTAACACGGCTTACTGCACTACAGTAAAGGGCTACACATAATCCAACTGTTGGCAGAAGGAAAGAAATAACTCAACAGATTGGGTTTTTCTTTATAGCTTGAAATGATTCTTAATTAGATTAAGAATGAGGGATTTTTATTAAAAAAAATTATCTCATCAGAAGGTTCGGATTGGTCTATGTGATACCTACATCTATGTTCTCTAAAAGTATATGGAAACACATATTGTCCTAAGAGGAACATTCGACCTAACTACATAATTAATTACATTAATTATTTATCGGGTTTTTTAAAATAATTATAGTACCTCAACTAGCATAAATCATTCATATAATGTTGAGGTACTACCAATTAAGTTGAACTTATAATCAATATTATATTAGTGTTCTATTAATTTAAATCAATTTAACAATTTAAATTAATTAATTAATCTAACACCTATTTACTAAAATAGATGATTGTTGACTTGATTATCTAATTGTGATTAATTGAAAATAATTTTCCGAAAATTAAAATTAATTTGTTTTAAGTTTAATTTTAGAAATCTGAAATAATTTTTTTTTTCGGACCGAAGCGGTCCGGTTCTGCCCGGTCTAGTTGACCCAAATCAGTGGGCTGGGTCAGTCGGACCGAGAACCGGTCTGACCGACCTGAATCCACGTGGATTCGGTCAATTGGATCGCACACAACCATCGAACCGGCCGGTTCGACCGGTTCGATCCGAATAATTAAAAACCGACGTTTTAAAAATAATTTCAGATCCGATTTTCCAATTTTAAACTATTTTAAAGCTGGAAAAATTCTAAACAATATTTCAAAAATATTTTAAACTTACGAAAACTCCCAATTACATAATACAACAATCGCTACTTTAATAAATCGAACATGCATAAAATCATAGCATATTAAAACGAACGCAATTAATTGCGCAACGAGCTCTGATACCACTGTTGGGAATCGGACACGTGTACGCAACGGAAAACAAAAATTTTATGCGATTTAAACAACTTTGAAACACATAAACACATCCCGATAATTGAAACAATTAATTGCGTACCTTTGCGCTTCCAGCGAAATTAAAAACAACATACATGCTTAATTATTTAACCGAATTTAAATCAACTAGCAAGCTCGCGTTTAAATCAAATAACATGCTCGCAACAAAAAACGATTTCACGTAATCACATAAAATCATACAAGAATGAACATGAACATTTTATTCAAACGTAAACGAATCAAGAACAATGAATTCGTGAGTTTACCTCTTGAAGCGTGAGGTAGGCGCACTAAGCAAGATGAGATTGCTACGGAAACCAATCCGTACAATCCGGGGCAGCAGCGGTTGAGCGGCAGCAGCGGCGAGATGGGCCACGGCGGCGCGTGTGACTCATGCGCGGTCTTCGGGCGGCACGTGGGGATGCGTGCGGCTTCGGCTCGTGTGCTGCTCCTTGATTCTTTGATCTTCGATCTTCCTCCTCTCGGATTTCACCTCGTTTACTTCGATCTACTAAACACGTGGCACTAGACACGTAATAGTTAGAAAAACGGAAGAAACGTAGGAAGGAAAGAACTACCGAAAGTAATCGGCCAAGGAATGGCCGATTCCAGCAAGACAGCGACGGCGACGGCAGTGGTGGCCGTGGGAGAGGGTGGCCGATTGAGAGAGGGAGAGGCTAGGGTTAGGGTTAGGTATTGTGTGTTTGTGCAAGACCTATAAATCAAATATTTATAGTGTCTTACATAAAACCCTAACGGGCTTAAGTTGGACCGCGCCCAACAGCTTAAGTTCGTTATTTCTTTTACTTGCTCGTCTCTGTCAATTCAATGATCGGAAAATTTTAACGATTACATTTTCGGAATCATTATAATGTCCTCGTCATTACGAGTGCCAACTCTCGATTTCCAACTTTCCAAAAGTGGAAACCTTAATTCAGTGCACTTTCTAAATTTGGAAACTTCCCGATTTAGAAAGTTCACTAATACGTTTGCCTATTCTTTTCCTTTTCTTATTCTCATTCGCAATTCAAAATTACGAATGTTGGACCCAATCATATTGACTTCCAATCATGCAAAGATAAAACATTTTATCTCTGACCGTTTATTCAAAGATCTCATGTGCACGAGCAGTGTGACCCTCGATGGTTCAGGTGTAAGCTAGCCGTGGGCCCACAACCCTTTATGGTCAAAACTCGTCCCTTAGAGTTACGATTAAGATGAAGCTCGTTTCACCTTAATCACCCAACGAATCAAGATCTGCGTCTAGCAACTACGCGTCATGATTCCCTAGATACAAATGAAGTGCCTGCAAGAACCTTCAGATATAGTTAACGTACAGTACGGTCCCTTCGATTCATATGTCCCGATTGAACTAGAGGCATTGGTTCATCGAGACCTCTTTATCTGTTCAGTGACCGTGCGATCGTTCTAAGTGTTGTAATCGTTGCGTGCATGACTTAGAGAATCAAATTCTCTAATCATCACTTAGTCAGCTCTGGCCAGAGACTTAGAATGATTACAAACTTTCAGGAAACACAGGACATCCAAGACTATTCTAGCGATCGAATGTTGGAGTAGGTGACCAACAAGCCAACTTGTGGCTGTGGTCTTTATCTTATTTCTTGTAATAAAACAATCGTTTTTCGTTCGTGATAGTAAAATATTACATTTGGCATTCTATATCTCTTATCCCATGCATGCAGCATAGATATAGTCCTAACGAGTTACTCTATTACTGTGAGTTGATCTAGTAGAATCGTGAGATAACTCAGCAATGTAATGTAACTGTTAAACCTTGTTCCTAGTCGATGGGTTACGCCAATAATGAGGATACCGGCCTTTCCCTTTTGAGACTAGCACTTAGTGTATGCGTACTGCGTCTCATCAGTCCTCGGTGTTGTGACATCGGCATACTTGAGTGGGTGCTCATACTGGATGAGTTCACTGAACTCCCTCGCCCTAGAAATCTATAAGTGGTTCTTATTCATCGAGTAATAGGTTTCTAAGATATAGTTGTACACCATTAGTCCTTAAGACCCAGACATCACCGTGACTTCACTAGAGGACCGATTGTATCGTGACCTGTCCCTGAGTCCCACAGCGGACCACTCCAAGGACCAACGTTCGTGCAATCCGAAATCTAGTGTGAAGTCTGTGCATTGTAGTAGGGGATTCGAGCGCTTGAGTAGTCATGGATGTCCTGTGTGTTCTGACGGTTTATAATCCAAGGAATCTCTGGCCAGAGTTGATAGTGGGGTGATTAGGGAAATGTGTTTCCCTAAGTCGCACACGAATGGATTTATAATACCTAGAACGTTCGCACGGTTATTGAACTTTATAAGAGGTCTCGGTGAACCAATGCCTCTAGTTCAATCGGGACATGTGCTGCGAAGGGATCGTACTATACGCTAACTATATCATAAGGTTCTTGCAGGCACTTCACTTGTATCTAGGGAATCATGATGCGTAGTTGCTAGACGCCAATCTTGATTCGTTGGGCACCGATTTGATCGGGGATTAGGTAAAATGAGTTTTACTCTAATCGGGACTCTTGGAGTTTGTATAAGAACAATGTGTTGTTAGAATCACAAAGAGTTGTGAGCCCACGGCTAGCATACACCTGAACCATTGAGGGTCATACTTCTCGTGTAATATAGATCCTTGATAACAACAAGCATAGATTAATGTATTAATCTTTGAACGATTGGATGTCGATATGATTGAATCCAAGATTCGTAATTGTGAATTACGAATCGGAATAAACGTGGAGAAAGAGAGAAATGCGGAATTTAGTGAACTTTCTAAATTGGGAAGTTTCCCGATTTAGCAAGTCCACTGAAGTGGAAGTTTCCAATTTTGGAAATTGGAAAGTTCGAAGAGGCACTCGTATCGACGAGGACTTTGAGCTCGTCACAAATATTATTTTGTTATAATTTTGTGAACGATCGTTTATTAGAAACGAGGCCGATGAGGGAATGGGCTTAATGCATCAGTGGGTCAAGCCCAATGACTTAAACCCACTAGGGTTGAAAACCCTAAGTATAAATAGACCTCAAACAAGAGTTTGAGATCAGATTTTTGCACCAAAACCCTAGCCGTCCAAGCCCTAGCCGCTGATCCCTCTCGGCCGTTGCAGCCCTGCCGCGCCGCCGCCGTCGCCTCACCTTCGGACCAGCTGTCGTTTGGTGGTGTTCCTGCAGCCCCTAGGAGTGGTATAACGCAGCTTGTACGTGTTTGAGTTTGGATTTCGATTCGTCGAAATCTCATGCTACAAGAGGTAATTAAATCGGAACTTTCGTAAATTTGATTCGAACATGGTTTGCGTGAATTTTAATTTACGAGCATGAGTAATATGTGATTACATGTTTCGATTTTTCAATATGATGAACAAGCATGTTTTATAATTCTTTTCGGTTTTACATGTTTTAATAAAATCGATAATTACCATGTGTATGGCGGAAGCGTTAAGGTACGTTGGCTATATGATTAGTTTATGCATGTAATCGAAACTAGTTCGATCTAAAAAATTTAAATTCCGCTGCGTATACATGCACGATCCCCAACAGTGGTATCAGAGCCACGGGTTAATCGTTTATTTGTCAACGTGTTTATCGCTTTCGAAAGCATGCTTCGATTTGTTGAATTGTTGAATTATTGGTGTCATCAAATTGGGTGGTTTAATATTAATTAAATATTTTGAATATTTCATAAAATATAAAATTTTATTTATTTTTAAAACTCGGATTTTTCTGCTGCTGCTGTCGATTTTCAGCTGACCGAACCGGTCCGGTCGGACCGGTCTGACCGGTCCGGTCAGCACACAAAAAAAAATTATATATATATATATATATATATATATATATATATATATATATATATATATATATATATATATATATATATATATATATATAATTTTTATTGATTTTCTGATATTAATATTAAAATTAATTGATTTTTAATTTTTGAAATTATTTATCAATTAAACCCAATTAGATAATTGATCCATTAATTTAATTTGAATTCAAAGAATAGTGTTGGATTAATTATTTAATTTAATCGTTAAATTAGTTTAATTAATGGAACACAAATTAAATGGCAAATAATTAATGGACTTCATTCTTATTTGATTGATTTATGAATGAAGGGAGTCCGTTAATTATATTTGCAATTAATCGTATTAATTAATTAATTCATGAGATGAATGATTGTGATTAAGTACGATGATGATCGTATGTCTCTCTTAGGATCAATATGCGTTTCCACATACCTAGAGAACATAGTAGTAGGAATCACAAACGATCATAACCTAAAACTTCCGATGAGCTAATAAGATTTAATAAATAAAATCCCTCATTCTTAATCAAGAATAATTATCAAGCTATAAAGAAAAACCAAATTGTTGAATTTTTCTTTCCTTCTACCAACAATTAAATTATGTGTAGCCTCTCATAATAGTGCAGTAAGCCGTGTTAGCGGGGAGTGCTATTGTGGGATAAGCTGTAATTTAATTGACATTAGATGGAGATACGGTCATAGATAAAATTATATTGGATTAATGTGGTCGGCTAGATTAACTAGGGATTGCATTAGTTTGATATAGTTGGATCTATGACATCTTATATTGGCAGGCTAGACTTGACACACGAAGATTTTGATATTCGCTAGATTAACTTAGGTCATTATCAAGTGTGAGGTAAATCGAACTTTAGGGTCACATGGTGATGTGATTGATAGTACTCTACCTTTAGGCTTATGTAATCGGGATAGATTAACTACGGGTTACATTAGCGCTATTGGACCTAAAGCCCATTGAAGAAAAATAAGTTTTCTCGATTGTCTGCTAGAGGGTGGTGGAATTCGATAAAATTAGTGGGAGAACAATTAAAACATAAAAGTCCAAAATTTTAATTGTAACGATTATTACGAACTAAACTCTAATTATTGTCTTCTTAAAATTTTCTCAGCAACAATGTCCAAACATCCCCTTTCCTCAATCCTCGACCAAAACAAACTCACCGGTCCAAACTATTTGGATTGGCTTCGCAATCTGAAACTTGTGCTCCAAGTCGAGGAGCGTCTCTATGTGCTCAATGAACGTCCCCCCGCTGTTCTTCTTGCGACTGCTACTGCTGACGAGACTGCCACTTTCGAGGCATGGAAGAAGGACGACCTCCATGCGAGGTGCTACATGCTAGCATCCATGGTGCCAGAGCTCGCGAGGAAGTATGAGTCTCACGTGCATGCTTATGATATCAAGCATCATCTTGAAAGCATGTACAGTGAGAATACTAGGGCATCGAGGTACTCAGCTACCAAGGAGTTGATCACCATGAGGCTGCGTGAAGGGGCTTCGGTCCACGAGCACGGTCTCAAGATGATCACTCTCCTTGAGAAGTTGGTGAGCCTTGATGTCACCCTCCCGGCCGAGCTCTCGGTGGATTTGATCCTACTGTCCCTTCCTAGTTCTTATGAATCGTTCATAGTGAACTTCAACATGAACAAGCTCGATCCACCATTGGATGAGTTGTTGAACATGTTGGTCAGCTATGAGTCCACGATCAAGAAGGAGAAATCTGTTCTCCTAGTTGCTCCTTCTGCAAAGAAAGATTCTTTCCAGAAGAAAAGGAAAGAAAGAAGTTTCGGCCCGAGCAAGAAACTTGAGAAGGGCGAGTCGAGCGGAGTGAAGAATGACAAGGTCACCAAGCAAGTTGATGACGCTTGCCATCATTGTGGAAAGAAGGGCCATTGGCGACGCAACTGCAAGGCTTACCTCGATCAGAAACGTTCTGAAAAGGGTACGTATTTAGTTGAAGTTAATTTGTCCGTTAAATCTTCTGCTTGGGTATTGGATACTGGTTGTGGCTCACATCTTTGTAATGATTTGCAGCTCATGACAAGAAGTAGGAGGCTTAATGTGGGTGAGACCTACCTAAGAATGGGCAACGGAGCAAGAGTTGCTGCTGAAGCCATTGGGACGATTTATCTTTCTGTTTTGGATTCTAGTTTTTCCATTGTTTTGAACAATTGTTTATTTGTTCCGTCACTTATTCGAAACCTTATTTCTATTCCTGTTTTGGATAATGAAGGTTTTAGTTTTGTTTTTGGAAATTCGATTTGCATTATACAAAAGGATCAAAAATATGATTTGTAAGGGACAACTTATAAACAACTTATATGAACTAAATCCAAGTGAAATACCAATTAACGTTATATCAGCAAAACGAAAAGATATAAGTCTTAACCCCGCACAACTTTGGCACGCTCGACTAGGTCATGTTTCCTTGAGAAGGATGAACAAGTTTGTGAGTGAAGGATTGTTATCCTTTGAGGACGTGAAATCACTTCAAACTTGTGTATCCTGCCTTAAAGGAAAAATGACCAAGACTCCCTTCAAAGGGAAGATGGAACGAGCCGAGGGTCTTTTGGATTTGATCCATTCAGACGTGTGTGGTCCACTAAGCGTTAGTGCTAGGGGTGGTTTTAACTACTTCGTTACCTTTACCGATGATTATTCTAGGTATGGTTTCGTGTACTTAATGAAGTATAAGTCTGAAACTTTTGAAAAGTTCAAAGATTTTAGACACCAAGTAGAAAACCAACTCGGTAGACGTATTAAGAAACTACGATCCGATCGTGGTGGCGAATACTTAAGTACTGAGTTTATAGACTATCTTAAAGAGAATGGGATTCTGTCTCAATGGACTCCTCCTGGAACTCCTCAACTAAATGGAGTTTCCGAACGTCGGAATCGAACACTGTTATACATGGTTCGATCTATGATGGGGTTCACCGAGCTACCGGCATACCTGTGGGGTCATGCACTCCTAACTGCCGTGTATTTGCTGAATAGGGTTAATACCAAAGCAGTTAACTCCACACCTTATGAACTTTGGCACTCCAAGAAACCCACGTTTAAACATATTAGGATATGGGTTTGTCCCGCTTATGTGAAGCGGCTAGTGGGAGATGAGTTGGATAGAAAATCCGACCTATACTATTTTGTGGGGTATCCCGATGATTCCATGGGATACGAATTCTACTATGTTTCCAAGGCAAAGGTGTTCGTCTCGAGAAATGCCGTGTTCCTTGAGAAGGAATTTCTATCGGATAGAAAGGGCAGTGTAGTTGATCTCGAAGAAGTTCGAGAACCACAATCTGAAGTTCAAGCACAACAATCAGATAATGAACCAATTCAACAAACCACTAATATACCTCCTGAACCATCGCTGCGTAGATCCGAAAGAGTTCGGAGAGCGCCCGATAGGTTATTCTTCGTTGATGAAGTTGACCAAGGATGTGATCCTAGAACTTTCAACGAAGCTGTATTGGATACAGACAAGGGACATTGGCTTAATGCCATGAAATCCGAAATGGACTCTATGTACTCCAACAAGGTATGGACCTTGGTAGATCCACCCGAGGGAATTGTTCCCATAGGCTGCAAGTGGATCTATAAGAAGAAAATTGGAGTAGATGGAAAGGTATCGACCTACAAGGCTAGATTGGTAGCGAAGGGTTATACTCAAAAGCAAGGAGTTGACTATGAGGAAACCTTCTCTCCAGTTGCTATGCTTAAGTCCATTAGGATTTTGCTGGCCATCTCTGCGTGGTATGACTACGAGATATGGCAAATGGATGTGAAGACCGCTTTCCTTAATGGGGACATTGATGAAGAAATTTACATGGCGCAGACGGAAGGCTTCATATCTTCTGGAGATGAGCAAAAGGTTTGCAAACTCCAGTGATCCATTTATGGATTGAAACAAGCATCCCGCAGTTGGAACAAAAGGTTCGACACAACTATGAAAGATTTTGAGTTTGTGAAAAACCCGGAGGAACCTTGTGTCTACAAGAAGGTTAGTGGGAGTGCAGTGACTTTCCTTGTACTTTATGTTGATGACATACTACTCATTGGGAATGATGTAGGGATGTTGCAGTCAACTAAAGTATGGTTATCCACACGTTTCTCGATGAAGGATTTGGGAGAAGCATCCTACGTATTAGGAATACGGATCTATAGAGATAGATCGAGGAGATTGCTTGGCTTGTCCCAATCCATGTACATAGACACCGTTCTTAAACGGTTTTGCATGGAAGAATCCAAGAAGGGATTCTTGCCAATGTCCCATGGGGTTCGTCTCTCGAAATCCATGCGTCCTCAAACGCAAATGGAAATCGAGGAGATGAAAAGGACACCTTATGCATCCGCTATAGGAAACATAATGTATGGCATGCTGTGTACATGACCTGATATTGCGTATGCTGTGAGCGTCACAAGCAGATATCAGTCCGACCCCGGCCCAGCCCATTGGAACGCTGTGAAGGAAATTCTCAAGTACTTGCGAAGAACTCGAGATTTGTTTTTGGTCTATGGGGATACCGAGTTGAAATTAGAAGGCTTCACGGATTCTAGTTTTCAATCGGACGTGGATGACTCGAAGTCAAACTCGGGGTATATATTGAAAACCAACGGGGGTGCCGTGTGTTGGAAGAGTTCCAAACAAGGCACGACGGCTGATTCCACCACCGAGGCTGAATATATTGCAGCATCAGATGCTTCAAAGGAAGGGTCATGGATTAGGAAATTCATCCAAGAGTTGGGTGTATTTCCAAACGCTAGCGATCCAGTACGGCTGTACTGCGATAACAACGGAGCCGTAGCGCAAGCTAATGAACCAAGAGCTCATCAGAAGTCGAAGCACGTGTTGAGAAAATACCATGTGATCCGAGAGATCATAGAGAGAGGTGAAGTCAAGCTAGACAGAGTCACCTCGGAGGACAATATTGCAGATCCCTTCACCAAGCCATTGTCAGGATCAGTCCACGAGAAACATCGAGAGTCGATGGGACTTAGATTTATGAGTAGTTGGCTTTAGGTCAAGTGGGAGATTGTTGGAGTAGGTGACCAACAAGCCAACTTGTGGCTGTGGTCTTTATCTTATTTCTTGTAATAAAACAATCGTTTTTCGTTCGTGATAATAAAATATTACATTTGGCATTCTATATCTCTTATCCCATGCAAGCAGCATAGATATAGTCCTAACGAGTTACTCTATTATTGTGAGTTGATCTAGTAGAATCGTGAGATAACTCAGCAATGTAATGTAACTGTTAAACCTTGTTCCTAGTCGATGGGTTACGCCAATAATGAGGATACCGGCCTTTCCCTTTTGAGACTAGCACTTAGTGTATGCGTACTGCGTCTCATCAGTCCTCGGTGTTGTGACATCGGCATACTTGAGTGGGTGCTCATACTGGATGAGTTCACTGAACTCCCTCGCCCTAGAAATCTATAAGTGGTTCTTATTCATCGAGTAATAGGTTTCTAAGATATAGTTGTACACCATTAGTCCTTAAGACCCAGACATCACCGTGACTTCACTAGAGGACCGATTGTATCGTGACCTGTCCCTGAGTCCCACAGCGGACCACTCCAAGGACCAACGTTCGTGCAATCCGAAATCTAGTGTGAAGTCTGTGCATTGTAGTAGGGGATTCGAGCGCTTGAGTAGTCATGGATGTCCTGTGTGTTCTGACGGTTTATAATCCAAGGAATCTCTGGCCAGAGTTGATAGTGGGGTGATTAGGGAAATGTGTTTCCCTAAGTCGCACACGAATGGATTTATAATACCTAGAACGTTCGCACGGTTATTGAACTTTATAAGAGGTCTCGGTGAACCAATGCCTCTAGTTCAATCGGGACATGTGCTGCGAAGGGATCGTACTATACGCTAACTATATCATAAGGTTCTTGCAGGCACTTCACTTGTATCTAGGGAATCATGATGCGTAGTTGCTAGACGCCAATCTTGATTGGTTGGGCACCGATTTGGTCGGGGATTAGGTAAAATGAGTTTTACTCTAATCGGGACTCTTGGGAGGAGTTCGTATAAGAACAATGTGTTGTTAGAATCACAAAGAGTTGTGAGCCCACGGCTAGCATACACCTGAACCATTGAGGGTCACACTTCTCGTGTAATATAGATCCTTGATAACAACAAGCATAGATTAATGTATTAATCTTTGAACGATTGGATGTCGATATGATTGAATCCAAGATTCGTAATTGTGAATTACGAATCGGAATAAACGTGGAGAAAGAGAGAAATGCGGAATTTAGTGAACTTTCTAAATTGGGAAGTTTCCCGATTTAGCAAGTCCATTGAAGTGGAAGTTTCCAATTTTGGAAATTAGAAAGTTCGAAGAGGCACTCGTATCGACAAGGACTTTGGGCTCGTCACAAATATCATTTTGTTAAAATTTTGTGAACGATCGTTTATTAGAAACGAGGCCGACGAGGGAATGGGCTTAATGCATCAGTGGGTCAAGCCCAATGACTTAAACCCACTAGGGTTGAAAACCCTAAGTATAAATAGACCTCAAACAAGAGTTTGAGATCAGATTTTTGCACCAAAACCCTAGCCGTCCAAGCCCTAGCCGCTGATCCCTCTCGGCCGTTGCAGCCCCGCCGCGCCGCCGCCGTCGCCTCACCTTCGGACCAGCTGCCGTTTGGTGGTGTTCTTGCAGCCCCTAGGAGTGGTATAACGCAGCTTGTACGTGTTTGAGTTTGGATTTCGATTCGTCGAAATCTCACGCTACAAGAGGTAATTAAATCGGAACTTTCGTAAATTTAATTCGAACATGGTTTGTGTGAATTTTAATTTACGAGCATGAGTAATATGTGATTACATGTTTCGATTTTGCAATATGATGAACAAGCATGTTTTATAATTCTTTTCGGTTTTACATGTTTTAATAAAATCGGTAATTACCATGTGTATGGCGGAAGCGTTAAGGTACGTTGGCTATATGATTAGTTTATGCATGTAATCGAAACTAGTTCGATCTAAAATATTTAAATTCCGCTGCGTATACATGCACGATCCCCAACAGCGAATCCCCGACTACAATGCACAGACCTCTTACTAGATTTCGGACTGCACGAACACTGGCCCTTGGGATGGTCCTCGTTGGAACTCAGGGACAGGTCACGATACAGCTGGTCCTCTAGTGAAGTCACGGTGATGTCTAGGTCATAAGGACTAATGGTGTACAATCATACCATAGATATCTCTACTCGTTTATTGGGAACCACTTAGAGATTTCTAGAGTGAGGGAGTTCAGTGAACTCGTCAACTTACGAGCACCCACTTATGCATGCCGATATCACAATACCGTTTACTGATGAGATGCAGTACACATACACTAAGTGCTAGTCTCTTAATGGGAAAGGCCGATATCCTCATTGGTGGCATAATCCTTCGACTAGGAACACGTTTAACAGTTATAATACTTAAGTAAATATCTCACGATCCTAACCATCAATTACTAGTACTTGTAATAACTGTAAGGACTATATCTATGCTTGTGACAAAGGGACAAAGATATAGAATGCCAAGGTGTTTTATCATTAATACGAATAAATGTTCGTTTATTACAGTAATAAATACGAAAGACCACAGCCAGATGTTGGCTTGTTGGTCACCTACTCTAACAATTATTACGTAATATTAATTATGTGAATTACGTGAATCTAATTGCGCGACTTACGTGAATAATTACATGCAGTATTTAATTGGTAGATGATTCGAAATGTGGTGATTTCATATATTTATTGTGTGGAATTCGTGAGTAGCTATATATGTGTGATTTATGTGATTTAGTATCATTTAAATTTCCGTATATTGAAATGCTAGTAATTACGTGAATTACATGAATAATTATATGTCTTAATTATTTGGTAGATTATTTGTATATGTTCGAAATTTGGTAACTTATGTGAATTATAAATATAGTACTATAGTATGATTTTATATATATATATATATATATATATATATATATATATATATATATATATATATATATATATATATATATATATATATATATATATATGTATATGTGTGTGTAGTGTGCAAGTTGTATTTATTTAAATAGAATAATTAGTGTTAAGTGTACATGTCTTTACACTTGGCACACCCTAATCATTCTCTAAACCCACACTCAAAGTAACCCAAAGATACCCTCCTTTCTCCTTCTTCTTCCACATACACCCTTTACTTGTCTTCTCCATCCTTCTCCACCGAAGCCATCACCTCCACCATCGGCTTCTCCTTCTTCCACCTCAACCCCTAAATTTTCAAGAAAATCAAAAATAAAAATGAAGGTCCCCTATTTAACCATTGTTATAGACTGTCTAGACACAGCTCCGGGGTGGGTCGGGTCCGGGTTGGACCCGCCGGGTCCGGGTTCGAGTTTTAGAGGACCCGAAACCGACCCATGGGGACGCTGGTCCAGGTCCGGGGCGGGTCCACTCGGGTCCGGTTCGGTTCCGGGCCGGGTCTGGGTCCGGACCGGATTTTTAAACTTTGTCCAAAATGTTCGAACTCAGGTTCCCTCACATATATATACCAATACAAACCAGTGAGACAGGGTAATTTTTTGGGAAATACTTGCAAGAAATATATATAACATAAAAACTAGTGTAAAATGATTATAAAAATAATGTTAAATGAATTATTAAATATCATACTCATAATATTTAAATAATTTTAATTAAATTATTAACAAATATAATATAATAAAAAAATTAAAAAAAATTGAAAAAACTTGAGCTTGATCCATTTAAATCTTACGATTCAATTCTAATATTTGAATAAAATGTATATGTAAAAAAAATGATTAAATCATATGATCTACAATTTAATTCTTACGATTTTTACAAATTAAACCAATTATCAAAAGAGAAATTACATCATAATATTTTGATTATACTCGTCATATATAATTTTATTTTTAAAGTAAGAAGATTAATTGAATTGACATATAATCTAGTTTTGTTAAAATAAACATCATTTATATTTTTAAATAATTATCTTATGATAAAATATTCAATAATGTTAATAAGTTCTTATCAACAATTGAGGTTAATTAATTTAAATTAATTGAAATGAGTTATAATCTATTTTTTAAATAAACATCTTATTTTATTTTTCATTTGATTTTTTCACACTATCGTGTTTAATAACAAAAGTGAGTTTGTATTAAGTCTACGCATTTGTTTAAATATTGAATTGATTCAATCCTATATATTTTTCAATAGTGGAGATTATATTGATATAATAATTAATAATGGATGTTTTGAAGTATTGAACCGTGCTTATATATATATATATATATATATATATATATATATATATATATATATATATATATATATATTTAAAGTTTGCATTTGATAATAATTTATTTAAACTTATTTACTAATAATTAATATGAAAATTAATAATTTATTTAACATATTTATATGCCAATTAAATCATTTTACCGGCGTTTTATATTATATATATTTATTGCCTCAATATTATCGAATGTTGCTTTTGGCACAGTGGAAAGATATGCTGATTGTTTTCAATTTGCCCGAGTTCGAAACCCGGGTCCTGGGTCGGGTCCCTCGGGTAGACCCGCCGGGCGGACTCATCGGGTCTCGGGTCCGGAAACTGGGGACCCGAAACCCCTGTATATGGCGGGTCCGGGTCCCCGGTCAACGGGGCGGGGTGGGGCGGTCAATGGGTGGGGTCCGGGCCGGGTCCGGGTCAAACCCGGCCCGTTGCCGTGTCTAGACTACACCAAAAACACCATCAAAACTACTTGCCTACTTACGGGAGATAATAACACATCACTCCTTGAAGCTCACACCATTTCCTTCACACTCAAAGTAGCTTGGTTAGATTTCGGTGTTTGAGTGCATCTCTTCTTTCGGTTGCTTTCTTCTCTTCGATTTTAAGGTAAGAAATTCCGATTTCTTGATGCAATTAAATGGCATCAATAGTATTAAAATGATTTTCAAAATTTCTTAAAAGAGTTGGAGTGATTTCGAAAAAATTAGGGCTTTTTGGGGAAAAATGGAAAAGATGTGTTTGATGTTGATTTCTTGTTCTTGCATGCATCATCTACGTTGGTAGTGGGTAGATACAAGTTTTATTGGCCAAAAGCATTGAAAATTTCGGATTTCAAAAGGGGGTTTCAAGAAAAATGAATTTCGGAACTTTTATGGGGTTGCATGTGTAAATCGAAAGATTTTTGGGCCAAATCTGTAATTTTCAAGAAGTCAGTTTGAATCTGTTTTCCAGCAAACATTAAATGGGGAAAAAAAAATCATTACAAAGTTTTCAAAGTAATTAAGGTTATAATAGAGTTTTGGATTTTTAAAAGAAAAATGGAATTTTCTAGTTTTAATTCCAAGGAAATTCGAAACTTTATGAAAATTTCAAAATGATTTCAGAAATTAAAACTTGGATCAGTTAGGAGCTCTAGGATTTAATTTGGGAATTTTTAGAATTTATTTGCTGTTATTTCGGAATTAGGACAATTTGCATGTCATTTATTATGTTTTGTGCTTTTATTTTCATGTCTTTGATTAAATAACTATGAGTGATGAGATTTGGGATTTTGTACCTTAAATTGCTGCATGGATGTGTTTGTTACTGTTGGAATTTATGGGAAAGAATTATTACCTAGAAGTGGTAATTAATTCATTAAATGAAATGTGAAAAATGGGTGCTTGCTTTACAAGCATGGTTTAATATTAAATGGTGATGTTTTAATGTGTGGCTTCATGTGTGTGTGTGTTGAATGCGTGTGTGTGTGTGTGCTGAATGTGTATGTGGTGTGTGCCGTGTGTGGTTGTGTGTGTTTATGTGTGTGAATTTGGGGATTTTTATAAATATGTGGTAAATTGTGATATTTGTATGACTTTGTGGCACTTGATTGATATTTGTGATGTTATGTGTGTCATAAGCATAATTTTGAAATGATGCATTTCACGGTTTTTAAATTGAAAGATTAATGGAATACCTGGTAGTAAACAACTCGGATATAGAGGGCCCGTATCCAACTAGGATGAAATGATGTGGTTTGATCCCACTTAGTGAAAACGGGCTCGTAACATGTTTATTATTCAGGTACATAAATTAATCTTTCACGGATCCGATAAAACGAAAAATGTGTTTTTCACGATTTTCATAAAAATGGCATTTTAGTCATTTTGCATAAGTATGTGTTTACTTGTGAATAATGTGTTTTCGTGAATTATGTGATTAACCGTTGTCTTGTGTTGTTCGGAATATGAGTAAGGATTTCCATATAATATTAAAAGTTATATATCACGTATTTTCAAAGTTCGATATATAATTGGATTTCTTATTGAGCTTTATAGCTCATATATATAGATGTCTTTTAATTGCAGGTAGTAGCATTAGAAATCCTCCACCGGAATGGATCGAGTAGCGGATCAAGGTCTTGCCCGGGTTTTTGGAAGTTGTACGAGGACCTATGAACGATGCTAGTGTTTTGGATTTTTCTTTTGGTGATGTAGTATTAAACCTAACTATTTTCTTTTCATACCTTTTAAACTCATTACCGGTATGAATCGTACTTAACTCCTATTATAATATAGTTCGTTTCGTAATTTTTCTATTTTCATGCCTCCACTAGTAATTTTCGAATTATTCACCAAAATAACCTTTCCAAACTCTGATTTCTTCTCGAACCAAAAACCGATAGTGATAGTGTAGCACTCGAACAAAAAACCTCCCCTCGAAACTTATTTCCAAACGAAACCTTTATTCGGCTAAAGTAACCTAAGAAAGTTTTCGAAAATGCAAAACTTCTAAATACCCGAAAGAAGATATTTTTGATAATTGCATTTTTGCCCCAATCCAAAGTTTTAAAATTGCACATAGATCCTTTTGCTTCCGCTAGGTATATAGTATTCCGATAAACCGGTTCGATTTATCGCCCGACTAGAAGGGAGGTGCTACACAAAGGCACACAGAGCCTTCCATCCCCTTCTATTCTTTTCTTATTCCTTCTTCCGTCTCCGTTCGTTTATTTTTTCTTCACTACAAGGCAGCCACCACCTGGATTGGGTCACATCCGACCCAGATCCGTCTAGATCCGTTCACCCGCAACCTTCTCCGACATTACTCATTCACTTAAGGCCACCATCTACGCATGTCCGACCATTTCGAGCTAAATTTTTTTTCGGAATGGTCTTCCTTGACTCCTGGTTCTTAGCGGTCGAATCGGTATGATATTTGACTCGGGTTGATGTATTTTTTTGTGTTTTCACATCTAAACGTGCGTTGCCATGGCGGCGGATCGTAGTTGAACCAGTCGGACCGATATGTCCGACCAGGTTTTGCAAAACATTCATAAATCTAATTAAATCGAAAATTGGGTCAAAAAAGAAAATTTGAAAAATATGTAAACAAGTAATTTTTACATACATATTTGATGATGCTAAAGATAGATCACCTTGGATAATTGTAATTGCAATAGGATGAGCTGGAAGAGCAGAATGGATCACTGGCTCACGAGTTTGATGATCTTGAGATACCTGCGATCATAGAACACGTGAACTAGGCCGGGGGTTGATCCGGCGGAAACCCCTCCGACACTCAAGTCAGACGTGCGGATAGTAGAAATAATTGAGAGAATATGACTACTAATATTATTTAGATAATATGGCATACCTTTAACAAATGAATTATATCGTTATTTATACCTTAGATGAGATCGTTGGGCTCAAACCTTATTTGAAGGTGATTGGGCCTTGGTGATTGTTAAATGTATATTTTTACACTTTATCGTACCTTTTTATTTGGGCTTTTGGTGTGTTTTAATGATAATTGGTGCTTAAAAAGTTGATTTATTGTATTTTAGGTACAAATTGAAGAATTGGAAAAGTATGGGGTCAAAACTGCAATTTTGGAGAAAATATGGGCCAAAAGTGAAAAAATCAAAATTCTGAAGATTTAAAGCTCGGACCCCCGTCCCAGTTTTAGTGCAATTCGTGGGACCCCCGTCCGAGACTCCGAAATTGCGCAGAAAAGGGATTTTAATTGCACAAGGAAACTGCCTTCTTCCCCAAGTTCTTCACCCTATATAAGACCAAGTCAGGCACACAATTGGGGGGTCTTTTTTTCGATCTTTTACCTTTTATTTTTATTTGGAGTTTTTATCTTTTCTACACGCAATCGAGGAGCAAGAGAACGAAGACGAAGACTTGACGAATCTTCATCCTAGTTTCCCTTTTCCTTTTCTTTTCTGATTTTTATGAATTTCCGTATTTTTATTATGCTTTTCGTTACAAACATGAGTAGCTAAGTTTTTATTCTAGGATTTTATTGGAACCCTATGTGGTGATTCGAACCTATTTTTCTACTTTTATGCAAGTTTAATTCTTCGATTATTTCTTCGATCTTGATCGTATTTAGTGCATGAGCGTAGCTAACTTATGTTGCTATTTGTTATTGTTAGAATTGATTGACAGATCGTTTTAATAATTAGAACAGGGATAGAAGAGCCTTCGAGTAGTTTTTCACCGAATGCGTGTGTTGATTGCATGTATTATCGTAGACATACAGATAATACCTTAGGTAGCCGTTTACGAGACTTGTTATTTAATGCTTTATTTATACTAGGTTTGCATAGACATATAGTGAATCTTTTATGAATAATAGGTTTATAGCGCAGCGACAGCTGGTTATGAATAATTTCGTGTCTTGGGTTAATAATCGGGAATCGTAACTTGCATGATAGGAGATTAATCGGGTGAAGAATTATCGCATAGGGGGAAGATAAAATCCTAGATCCGTTTTATATTGATATTTTCTCGTGTTTAATTGCTTTCTTAATTAGTTTACTTTATTTAGTTAATTAAATTGACAACCCTGCGTAGGCTGGATAAAAATCATAATTGTTAGGATTTGGTACTTAGGATTAAATAATTTGCGTATTCCCTGTGGGATCGACATCCGACTCTCACGAGTCTACTTTACTACTTGTTTGCGATACGTACACTTGCGTGTTGGTATTTAGCACCCAACAAGTTTTTGGCGCCGTTGCCGGGGAATACGGCTAAATTATTTATTTATCCTAATATTAAATTTGAGCAATTTTTCTTACTTCAGCCATTTTATTTATTTTATTTAATTATTTTATTTTTATTTTTTTTAGGTACTTTTTATGCGAAGAGGACACGACACGAGCCTGCTACCTCTCGATCCCGAAATTGAGCGAACGTTTAGGCAAGCGAGGAGAAATCAAAGGTTAGCTCAAAACGCTCCCGCAACAATGGAAGAAGAGATTAACCGTGGGGAAGGTGACCAAAGGCGCCCACCGAATGCGGCAGGAGAAATCGTCAACGAGCAAAACCAACGCCAGCTAATTAATCCACCACCTCGTCAACGAGCACTGCATGAGTACACCGTTCCAACGCTTAATGGGTTTCAATCAAGTATCCAGCAGCCCCCCATTGAAGCCAACAATTTCGAGATTCGAGCGGGACTACTCACGATGCTCCAAAACAATGGGTTATTCAGCGGATTGGCTCATGAAGACCCACACCTCCACTTGGTCAACTTCCTCGAAACATGTGACTCGCACAAGATGAACGGAGTAGCACCCGAAGCACTGCAACTCCGCCTGTTCAAGCACTCCCTACAAGGAGCAGCCCGAGAATGGTTGCAAACTCGTGCACCGCACTCCATATCGTCATGGGCCCAGCTAGCTCAACTTTTCATGAACACCTACAACTCCCCAACAAAAACTGAGAGAATCCGGCGAGAAATTCAAAACTTCATACAAGAAGTCGGTGAAGCGTTATTCGAGACGTGGGAGCGGTTCAAGCAGCTAGTAAGGAGGTGCCCAAATCACGGGCTTCAAGAGTGGCGCCAACTGCAAATATTTTACGATGGGCTGCAAGACAACTCAAGGACAGTGCTCGACTCTGCAGCTGGAGGTATGTTCATGAGTTTGACCTATGACGAAGCATACGAACTTTTGGAGCGAATCGCCAGAAATAAATACATGCGGGCATCGGATCGGTCAAACAGCGGAGCCGTTAAAACGGGTGGAATTTTGGAGTTAGACGGGGTCACTGCAATCACGGCCCAGTTAGAAAAACTATCGAAGCAAGTAGCGGCTTTGCAGACTCAGCAAGTCCACACAGTCCAAGTTCCCGACCAACGCATAGAAGAAACGGAGTCTCTGAATTATGTGCATGACACCAACCGTCAACAGAGGAACCCGTACTCCAATACGTACAACCCCGGATGGAAGGATCACCCTAACTTTGGGTGGGGAGGAAATCAGCAAGGACCAAGGCAAACACCACCTCAAGGTCAACCGCCTAATTATTCACGACCAGCGCCCGGCTTCCAAAATCCGCCTCAAGCTCAACCTCAAGGCGGAGATCTCGCAAACATCTTGGCGCAGTTCATGACAACCACCCAAGCCTCCATCCGAAACTTGGAAACACAGATGGGTCAACTTGCAACCCAACTAACAGCGAGGCCATCGGGAGCACTGCCATCAAACACGGAAGATCCTCGGAAGAACAACATCGAGCAGTGCAACACTGTAAGTTTAAGGAACGGGAGACAATTGGAGGAGGCCCCACGAAAGGAGAAGCAAAACACAGTAATTGAGGAGCCGAATGTGATTTGGAAAAAGGAAGCAACTCGTAAAGAACCACCATCACCCACAGTGAACTCGCGAGTCCCTCAAGTCCCATATCCTCAAAAGCTTAAAAAGAAGAAGCTCGATGCCGAACACCAAGGATTCTTGGACAAGCTGAAGGAAATCCACATCAATATTCCGTTTATCGAAGCCATTCAAAAGATGCCAAAGTGGGTGAAATTCCTCAAGGAGCTCGTGACAAAGAGGAATAAATTGCAAGGGAACGAGATCATCCAACTCACGGAGCAATGCAGTGAAATTCTTGTACGGCCTCTTCCACAAAAACTTGGCGATCCAGGTAAGTTCACTATCCCTTGCACTATTGGAGGTAGAAATTTTAGGTCACTCATTGATTTAGGTGCTAGCATTAATCTTATGCCTTATTCCATTTACAAAAATCTTGGGTTAGGTGAGATTGAACCAACGGCTATAACTCTTCAATTAGCCGATAGGTCTTTAGTTTACCCAAAAGGTATTTTAGAGAATGTGCTAGTAAATGTGAACAAATTTATCTTCCCTGTTGATTTCGTTATACTTGATATAGATGAAGATAGGGAAATACCTCTTATTTTAGGAAGACCGTTTTTAGCCACATCGAAAACTCTAATTGATTGTGCTAGTGGTGATCTTTCAATGACAGTGCATGATCAAACGGTTAAATTTAACGTTTTTAGCGCTAATAAAAATTCATGTGATGACAATGATTGTTATGCTATTGATCTTGTGGATTTTACAAATCATGAAGATTTTGACGTTTTGATCTTAGACCATGGGAAAGGATCTTTGAGTGCAGGAGATGGTGGCGGAAAAGATAGTCGGACGGAGCAAGTTTATTGTGCGAGCTCAATTTCAACTCCGCCGAGAGACAGTCAAAAGAGTTGGGGTGATAACAATGATGAACGTGCAAGGTGGATGTGGCCACCTAAAGAACCAAACGAGCATTATTGGGGAGAGGAATTCAATCGCCAAGTGACTTCGGTCACGTTAGCTTGAACAAAGAAGCAAACAAAGTCCGGCTGAAGACTTTAAACTTAGCGCTTCTTGGGAGGCAACCCAAGCTTTATTGTTTTTCGTAGTTTTCTTTAATTTTTCGTTTCGTTTTTGATATCATAAGCATGCATTCTAATTTATTTTTTTGAATTTTAACTTTTCAGGGTCGAAAACATGATCGGGGAGTCCAGACGACCGTCCGCAAAAAAAAAAAAAAAATAAAAAAAATAAAAAAATAAAAAAAAAAAAAAAAAAAAAAAAAAATTTGCAGCACTGCATTTGAGACGGCCGTCCCAAAATATGCCTATTTTGTGGGACGGCCGTCCCACAACCAGGAAGAAAAAAAAAAATTCGGACGGCCGTCCGAAAATCAGCACAAAAACCGGGACGGCCGTCCGACGATTTTTAGGGCGTTTTAACTTTCAAAAATTAGATTCTTTTCCCCATTATTTCCTAAACCCTCCTCTTTCCTTCTCTCAAACTCCCACACACAAATCGAGGCTAGAGAATCGAACCAAATTCTCCAAAATCTACTCATTCAAGGCACGCCCACAAGGTGTTCGACCAATTGCTCCAACCAAGTTTGGGGGTCGATTCTCGTCTAATTTTTACCGGCACCCAATCTTGAGCCCGTACCCGAGCTTTCCGATGAGGATGAGCGTGAGAGAGTGAGGGAGGAGCACCCCGATCACACCGACTCCGAATAAATCAGGTGTTTTCTATCCTTAAAACTTTGTGCTAATTTCGTTGAGGGCAACGAAAATTTTAAGTTTGGGGGTGAGAAACATGTTTTTGTGCTTATTTGTTTTAGTTTGCATGCATTAGGTTTTATTCATTTTTATTGTTTTTCTCGTTTTTTTCGGAATAAAAAAAAAAAAAAAAAAAAAAAAAAAAAAATATATATATATATATATATATTTACTTGAGTCGAATGCATCGGTGAATTACGATGATGAGAGATGGTCAATGTTTGATGATGAAATTGCTTGCTTTATGTGATAAGGATTAAATATACGTTTAGCTTTTGATTCAACGGGACTTAGAAACGAATTATTGCTAGGAATCACGCTTTATGCATTGCTTTGGTTGAATGTTTTGCATTTTAAATTTGGAATTTATTTGTGCTAAATCATGCTTTGTTCGGTTTTAAATCTCACCTTAGGACATTTATGAAACGAAGTGTTGGGTAGTAAGTGATTTGGGATATGATTTGGGCCTTCTTTGAACCGTTTGAGCCTTTCAAGCCGACCTTTTTATCGAAATTATCCCTAGAACCTTGTTTTGAGCCTCGGAGAAAAGGTGTTCTTTCTTTTAGCCAATGTGTAAGGTAGAATAGGTGGAGATTCTTGAAAAAATTATCCCTTGGAGTTCGGTCAAAAATTTTATAAGGTCCTTCTTCTTCTTCGAAAAAAAAAAAAAAAAAAAAAAAAAGAAAAGAAATAAAAAGAAGACAAATATCTATGCTTCTATATATAAAAAAAAAAAAAAAAAAAAAAAAAAAAAAAAAAAAAAAAAAAAGAGAAAAAGAGAAGAAGAAGAGACTAGAAGGGAGAAATAAGGACTAGTTGTTGAATTATTTTTGAAAACTCGATCCATTGCCTCAAAAGCAAAAGTGGAGACTTTTGAACTTTTGAGAATCGAGTTTATTAAAGTCCGTAGAGGTGAATTCATTGTTTCAAACGCCTATCTTTCAAATTTTGGCGTAATCACCTAAATTCAAGAAGAATAGCCACACATACCCATATTTCCTACCTCGAACCAAAGAGCCTAACAATTGAAAGCCACAAAGCCCCAATGATCCCAATAGCTTAATGTTCGATATTAGTATAGTAGAATAATTTGGTGAGTATTTGGAGTCAAGCATATGCATGTAAGTATAAATTCTTTCTATCTTTAATTTGCAAATATTGGATGCTTGAAGCAATTGTATGAATTGTGGTTTTTGGTAATGGTGAGTGACTAAGTGTTGTTGAATTTTGAGCTTGCGAATGCCTAAGAATTGTCATTATAATTACAAGTTCTGAAAACGTGAAGTTGATCATTGATCTATGTGATGAGATGTAATAGTTGAGTTATTTGCTTGAGGACAAGCAAAAGTTCAAGTTTGGGGGTGTGTTAAGTGTATATTTTTACACTTTATCGTACCTTTTTATTTGGGCTTTTGGTGTGTTTTAATGATAATTGGTGCTTAAAAAGTTGATTTATTGTATTTTAGGTACAAATTGAAGAATTGGAAAAGTATGGGGTCAAAACTGCAATTTTGGAGAAAATATGGGCCAAAAGTGAAAAAATCAAAATTCTGAAGATTTAAAGCTCGGACCCCCGTCCCAGTTTTAGTGCAATTCGTGGGACCCCCGTCCGAGACTCCGAAATTGCGCAGAAAAGGGATTTTAATTGCACAAGGAAACTGCCTTCTTCCCCAAGTTCTTCACCCTATATAAGACCAAGTCAGGCACACAATTGGGGGGTCTTTTTTTCGATCTTTTACCTTTTATTTTTATTTGGAGTTTTTATCTTTTCTACACGCAATCGAGGAGCAAGAGAACGAAGACGAAGACTTGACGAATCTTCATCCTAGTTTCCCTTTTCCTTTTCTTTTCTGATTTTTATGAATTTCCGTATTTTTATTATGCTTTTCGTTACAAACATGAGTAGCTAAGTTTTTATTCTAGGATTTTATTGGAACCCTATGTGGTGATTCGAACCTATTTTTCTACTTTTATGCAAGTTTAATTCTTCGATTATTTCTTCGATCTTGATCGTATTTAGTGCATGAGCGTAGCTAACTTATGTTGCTATTTGTTATTGTTAGAATTGATTGACAGATCGTTTTAATAATTAGAACAGGGATAGAAGAGCCTTCGAGTAGTTTTTCACCGAATGCGTGTGTTGATTGCATGTATTATCGTAGACATACAGATAATACCTTAGGTAGCCGTTTACGAGACTTGTTATTTAATGCTTTATTTATACTAGGTTTGCATAGACATATAGTGAATCTTTTATGAATAATAGGTTTATAGCGCAGCGACAGCTGGTTATGAATAATTTCGTGTCTTGGGTTAATAATCGGGAATCGTAACTTGCATGATAGGAGATTAATCGGGTGAAGAATTATCGCATAGGGGGAAGATAAAATCCTAGATCCGTTTTATATTGATATTTTCTCGTGTTTAATTGCTTTCTTAATTAGTTTACTTTATTTAGTTAATTAAATTGACAACCCTGCGTAGGCTGGATAAAAATCATAATTGTTAGGATTTGGTACTTAGGATTAAATAATTTGCGTATTCCCTGTGGGATCGACATCCGACTCTCACGAGTCTACTTTACTACTTGTTTGCGATACGTACACTTGCGTGTTGGTATTTAGCACCCAACAGTGATATTGGTCTTCAATATTGGGCTCGTGGCCCAGTAGGTAAATAAATTATAAGTCCATTGGGTTGGCCCAATTAGGCATATCAATATTATATATCCGATACATAGATATGTATTGCTTTGTAATTTGTGAATCTAATTTTATATGCATTTAAGCCCATATAATGTTAATATTTTTCGTTAAACCCCGCATTTTATTACTATAATATTTTTAAAACCCATAACGCTCGAAGGAAATACAGAACAACCACAAAATGGGGCCAAAAAAGCAAATTTGAAAAATATGTATTTATTGACTTTATTGATTTAATTAAAAACACATAATATATGCAAGAATTAAATGTACCCGATATCTATTGTTTCCATGCATATTCATCTATATCTATATATTTACATATATAATATATATATTTTCATCAATATTTCTATATAACTACAAAACAATCCATGTATACTATTATTATTATTACAAAACAATTGCCATTTTAACAATCTATTAATATTACAAACCAACCCTTGTATACTAATATTATTTGATGTGTCATGATGCATCTTCATACGTCATTCCAATCTTTGGATTGCCAACCAAACCGCAATTTTCTACAAACATCTTGCTTAATCCCTGTAAATAGTAGGAAAAAAAAACAGATATTAATATATATTAGTTGCTCTATTGCATGAATAATAATTGGTATAAATAAGAGTTACCGTCTTTACCAATCTTCTTTTGTCATACTTCTTCACCACTTTTTCAAATTTCAAGATCGTGAGTTCATTATTCTTAAAATTAGAACCCTTACATCCTTAACTTTATTTTTCTTATCATTCAGTTCTCCAAACATTCCTTTTCGCAGCCTCTGGCGTTAAACGCATTGACGTGAAAGGTCCAGTCTCCAATGTATGTAAATATCAAGCTATCCGAAGTAGTTAGATTAAAATCTTCTATTAACCAATTCCAACATTTGCTAAAGTAATAATTCCCATGAGATTGATTTTTTTCAATCACCACAAAAGTTTTCACATTTGAAATCAAGAATCGAATGGACGCTGTCAGGTATAAAGCATTTTAGTGATGGGATTATTTTGTAGACCCCCTCATTTCCAAATTATATAGAACTAACTACCAAGTGGATTACAGTCTAGGGGATACCCCCTCATTTCGAAAATATTTTGACATACCCCTCTGGGCTACCCTGAAGTCCCTATAATACCCTTTTAAAATCGGTTTTAAACCCTAGCCCAACAAATTTCGGCCTCTCTCTTCCTCTCCCAGATTCAAAATCTCGCCTCCACAAACCTCCCACCAGCGAAATTGCTTCCCGGAGTCATAACTCCCTCTCCGGTGGTCGGAATTCGATGGTTTAACTACCGTTGGATTCCTCTCGTCGACGTCTTTCTTTAGGTGGTAATTTCATTCAGTTTGGAGCGCTGATCTGTTTCTGCATTTTTTTTTTCATTCGACGACGGTTGTCTTGCCGGAGCTTTGTTTTGTGTTCCACCCGTCGAAATTTGACGGGCTATCCACCGTTGGATTTCTCTCGTCGAGATCTGTATTTTGATGGTAATTTCATTGTTTTTATGTTTTCAGATTTATTTCTATATTTTTTTGCTGGGCGTGCGGAACCGTGAGTGGTTATTAGCGGCGTCTAGTGTTTTGGTAGGAGGCGAGGGGGTGAGGAGTCACTGTCTGTTTGATTAAAAACCTGTAACATTTCCCAGCAATAACCTCTCTCTCTATCTCTCGATCTCTTAGTGTTTGTTGATTTTTGAATGTTTTGATGTTTCTTCAAATTATGTTGATTTGCACTAAAGTAAATTTTTTTTTTTGTTTTGATTTTGCAATTGCAGCTTAATGAAGGCCATTGATCCTTTCCTTGAAGGTGTCAAAATTTTTATTTGAAGTTACAGCTGCTTTGTTCAATAGACTGTATACATTACTGTACATTACTATACATTACTATAGTAACATGTAGTTACATATGCGTATATTTGTGTATTTTTGATTTGTATTTTATTGGTTCTGATGTGATTTATAATAAAAATATTGAAATTTGTAATTTTTTGTTGGGTTTTTATGAATTTCTTTTGTATAAGCCAATATTCGTGCGTGTATACATTTGATCGACTAAAAATATGGGGGAAAAAAACGAACATAACTACGAATTACTATAGGTACTATAGTTACATGCAGTTATTTTCAGTACAATAAACATATTGTTTTGAAAAAAAATTAAAAAAATTAAAAAAAATTAAAAAAAAAAATAATTTTTTTTAGTTTTTAAAAACAAAAATTAAAAAATTCAAAATATATATATATATATATATATATATATATATATATATATATATATATATATATATATATATATATATATATATATATAAATTTAACAAATAGGTTTATTATTTAAAAAAAAGGGAAATAATAATAAATAAATCAGTGAAAATGATAAATGCATGACCAGAAATGCTTAATGCAGTTTGGCCGAAAATCGCATACAAGGGTAGTATAGTGCTTTCGCTTCTCCAGGGAGGTATGTCAAAGTATGATTTGGGCTTGGGTTTATCCCTAGTTTATTTGATGGCTAGGGGGTATGTAAAATAACCCCTTTAGTGATATGTTATTATTTTTTTATATTTTACAAGACACTTACTTTATGTTTGATTTTATCGTTGCAGATATGGAGACATTTCCAACGAATTGAATCCTGAAATTGTTTCTACATTGAAGGGTATGGTCGACAACGCAAATGTTCTTGCTTCGTCTTACAGAGCTGTCCGGGACCGACTCTCACAGACATGAATGGAAGATGTTAGATTGAGACTCATAAAGAAATGGAGTACATATGGTCGTACTTATAATCTGCCGAACTCCAGTGAAATTGCATGACTCATTGTTGGTGATTTTGACACTCAAGAGGGTGTTAGAGACATAGTTGTCCAGACACAGTCGAAAAAGCTCCAGCGAATCAGTTAGTTGCACCCCCTATATCTTCCACTGCTGTATCGCTAATATTTCCTTACGGTGAGGATGGGTATAGGGATGATATACCATCGATGGAAATATCAGCGAGTAGTACACGTACACGTAAGAAGTTAACCATGCGACAGTACTTTGCATACATGATTCAGAAAAGATTTGGCGACAACGTGGTTCTTTTGCACTCAAAAAAATTGTGCCAACAATTCACGGTAGACACATTTTTCAATGGTTGAATCGGAAAGACTGAATTTCATAAGATTTAACTATGGATAAGTTGAGAGTTGACATGTACAAGGGTATCGAGGAAAGTATTTTGAAGGAATATACAGATGTTAGATCCATTGGTATGAGGGTTATTCTACTAGATAGTTTTACCCAAGGTCTAAGATACATGTTTAAATATTTCGTCGATGCTCTTCAAATATGCAACTGGATTGGATTTTCATCGTTGTTCATCACTATTACCTACAATCCACAGTGGCCGGAAATACAAAGGGCGTTGAGCGGTACTTAATTGAGACCTGAAGACCGTCCTGATATTCTTACTCGTGTTTTTAAGATGAAGCTCGACAATCTGATGTCAGATTTGAAGAAGGGCAAATTATTTGGTCGCATTAGAGCAGGTAAGTATCAATTTATAATTTAAAAATATAACATATTATATATGTTACACATTGCCTACTCCTATAATAGTATAAATATTCTCTTACGCCAATCATTGAAAATATTTTTATACAATTTTTATCAAATATGTTTAAAATGTAAAATCTTCAGATGTCTGGACAATTGAGTTTCAGAAGCGCAGTCTCCCACATGCGCATATATTGATTTGGCTTCATGATGAAGACAACCAAAAACATCAAAAGACATAGATAAAATCATATGTGCCGAAATCCCAGATAAGGTAACAGACCGAAAAAATGTACGATTTGGTTGAGAAGTACATGATTCACGGTCCGTGCGGTCTGGGCAATCAAAACTCTCCATGCATGAAGGACGAGATTTGTACGAAGCGATTTCCAAAGTGTTTTGCCAACCGTACTGTGACCGATGCAGATGGTTATCCGGTGTATAGAAGAAGAGAAAATGGGAGGACCGTGGTTAAGGAGAAAACATATCTCGACAATGGTTTCGTCGTGCCTTATAACCGTGCTCTACTCAAAAAGTATAGAGCACACATTAATGACGAGTTGTGCAACCAAAATAAGCCGATAAAGTACTTATTCAAGTACGCAACAAAGGACACGATCGGGTCACAACAGCATTTTATCAATCAAATAATCCAGGTACAACTCCTGAAAGTCGCGATGAGGTAAATATGTACTACGATTGCAGATATCTTTCAGCATGCGAGGCAGCTTGGAGGTTATTTAGCCTCGACATTCACTTTAGAGACCCACCGGTGATTAGATGAAGCTTTCATCTTCTAGACAGTCAGGCTGTTGTGTTTACAGATAATGACTCATTAGTTGATGTGCTGAACAGACCGACTGCGAAGCAAATGATGTTCTTGCATGGTTCCATGCGAATAAGTTGTATCCTGAAGCTAGAAATTTGAGGTATGGAGAGTTTCCACAAAAAAATATCTATAAGGAAAAAGCTCGCTTTTGGATGTCGAAAATGATAGGATTCTCGATAGGAAGGGTTACCAATGTACCACCGGGCCGGGGTGGAGACTATTACTTGAGACTGTACCGTCGAGGATCACGTCTACCCAACTTTCAAAGATGCGTGCTTTGCACTGGGACTGCTGGACGGAGACAATGAGTACATAGCTGGCATAAAAGAGGCAAATGAGTGGGCCAGTGGTGACTATGTGAGAGGCATTTATTCGTTGTACTTTTGGTCACAAATAATATGAGCATACCACAATATGTATGAGAGTGTTGCTGGAAGGTTTTAGCGGAGGATATTGCGTACAGACTGCAACAACGTCGTGCCAATTCAGGTATGAAAATACATCTTACATTTTTACACAATTTACTACAAATGTTTGAATTAAAAGTATATATTCTTATAATCGCCGCAATTTGTTAATTTTTTCATATTATACTATATTGAATGTCCACCTGTGTCCGACGATACTTTGAGAAACTACGCTTTGATCGAAATAGAAAACATATTACAAAGAAACAACAAAAGCTTGAGTAACTTTCCCCCATTGCCGATTCCAACTGGGTCGATGACGGACACCACGGTAAATTGATTGTTTCTCGACGAGTTGGACTATGACGTTGCTGCGATGCGTGAAGAACTTAAGAGAGACCTTTCATCCATTACTGATTAGCAGAAAAAAGTGTTTGATGATATCATGGATGTTGTTACAAATGACAGAGGTGGACTGTTCTTTCTTTATGGGCATGGAAGAACGGGAAAAAAATTCATGTGGAAAACTTTATCGGCTGCTATCCGCTCAAAAGGCAAAATAGTTATAAATGTTGCTTCTAGTGGTATTGCTTCGCTTCTACTTCCCGGTGGCAGAACTTGTCATTCGAAATTTGGACTGCGAATAATTGTACATGAGAGCTCCACATGCAGCATCAAACAACAGAGTCCACATGCAGAATTGTTGTCTAAAACAAAGCTAATAATATGGGATGAGGCACCGATGATGCACAAGTACTATTTCGAAGCACTAGACAAAAACAATAAAATCTATACTTGATTCAGATATGCCATTTGCAGGCAAGGTTGTAGTTCTTGGAGGGGACTTTCGGAAAATTCTGTCAGTTGTGTTGAAAGTGTTGAGACAAGACATTGTTCATGCTACAATCAATTCATCACCGTTGTGGAGGCAATGTAAGGTTATGAAGTTGAACAAGAATATGAGACTTCAATCGTCCTCCTCTTCCGCCAATGCAAATGAAATAAGAGAATTTGCGGACTAGATATTGAGAATCGACAATGGTGATGTTGGCAAGGTAAATGTCGGTGATGCCACAATTGAAATTCCCGATGACATGTTGATTCGTAATTTGGCATATCCCTTTTTGGTTCTTATTGAGTTTGTTTATCCCGATCTGGTGACCAACCTTTTCACTCCCAAGTATTTCGAGGGCAAAGCAATTCTTGAACCCACTAATAAAAGTGTCGGTTTAGTGAACGATCATTTTTTGTCAAGCATAACTGGAGAGGAGAAGGTCTATTTAAGCTCCGATAGTATGTGCAAGGAGGCGTTATTGTCGGATGTCAACACAGAAATATACTCCCCGGAGTTTCCAACACCATATCATGCTCCGCAATTTCACCGCATAAGTTGACATTGAAAAGATGTGTTCCGGTTATGCTCATCAGAAATATTGATTGGGCAAGAGGATTGTGCAATGGAACAAGTTTTCAGGTTATTAATATGGGAAAACTCGTTCTGAACTGCAGGATCCTCTCTGGTAAACATGTTGGTGATATGATGTTCATTCCTAGAATGACTTTGGTCCCATCCAACTCTGCATTGCCTATTAATGATGTTAGTTTCTGGTTGATGGTATCATTCGCAATGACAATGAATAAAAGTCAAGGACAAACTTTTTCTCATGTAGGCATGTACTTGCCGATACATGTTTTCAATCACGGACAACTCTATGTCGCACTCTCGAGAGTTAAGAGTCGAAGTGGCATAAATTTTTTGATTAACTCGGAATATGGTGATACGACCAACGTTACAAATAATGTTATATAGAAGAAAGTTTTTTGGTAATTTTATATAAAAAGATTTACAATATTCAATGATCACCTTTATTATCTATTATTTATATGTTTTGTTATTCCCCATTTGTAGGTTTATTTTAATTGTACTACAAACTTGCTATGGACTTCGCTCACTATATTTTATGAAGGAAATTTTTTTACAATAAATTGATGGCAGTAAACAGTTATATTGATATTGTTTTGGTAACAATTTACAAATTCCGTATGACCACTGTATAACATATGCAGGTCATTTGCATTGCATTGGATTTGTTGAATGCGTTTAGGGCGGTTGGTATCAAACAAAATAACACTGATTGTTTGGATCAAATTCAAGATTTGAACTTTCATATGTCATTATGGTTATTAAACTTTGGGACCAACAATGTATTCGCTCTTTGTATGTGAAAATTAAAACCTTCGATGTTTAATTTTTTCATTTATTTCGGCTTATTTCATCACTTACACAATGCAAATTAGTTATCTTTTTTTAGTATTTCTTTGTATTACATACATATCAACAATTGATCTTACTATTTCGAGAACTTTTTTATTAGTCAATATTTGTTTTACAGTGAATACCCCGTGCATCGCACGAGTGTAGTACTAGTTTTATAATAATTGAATATCATTTAGAAACTATTTAATAACAAAATATATTAATTGTGCAAAATATAAGCAATGTTATTGGAGTTTATCGGGGTTAAAAGTGGAGTGATAAAACGGGGCAATTTTTTTTTTTGGTGTTGTTTTAGAAAGTAGTTTTTAAAATGGGGTTGTTTTGGGGAGTAAACAAATTGGAGTTGAGCGCTACCCTCCACGGCTGCACCGGCAGGAGGCGCCACCACCGACGGCGGCACCGATAGGAGACGCCAGCTCCAACGGCGGCACGGTAGAAGACGCCACCACCAATGGCGTCTTCTCTCTATTTTTTAAATATTAATATTTTAATATTTTTATATTTTTATATTTTAATATTTTAATATTTAATAGTTCAATATTTTAAATATTTATATTTTAATATTTTAATATTTTCTGATTTTTAATTTTTTTTTACGAAATAAAACAATTCTAACTAAATTCATTAGTTTGATGTTAGTATTAAATTTAGTACATTTTATATATTTTATTCATTAGTATTAAATTAATCATTGCATATTTTTATCTAATTAACATAATAAAATAGTGTACAATCTTAAAAACATGTAGACAAAAACAAAATGAGTTCTAGAAAATAAAAGAGTTATATAAAATAAATAGGTCAAATAAAAGAGTTATATAAAATAAAGAGGTCCAAAATGAGTACAAGGACAAAATGAGTACAAAAAAATAAAATTGGCACTATGAAGTCAGTGTCTATGTGAACCAGTGCCACATGCAGGTGCCTGTCTAGTCCTACGCGGCCTACCATCTCGACGAATGTCAGGATCTGCCGGTACATCATCAACAAACTGGGTGTCATCCGGTGGATATGGAGCAGGAGAAACATTATAATGTGGTCGGATCCGCTCTTGGGGACTTGAGTATCCCAAATTGAGCTCCAAATGTGGACCCCATGAAGAGAACCGAGTATCAATATCAGAAAATATTAAAATATTAAAATATAAATATTTAAATTATTAAACTATTAAAATATTAAAATATTAAAATACTAATATTTAAAAAAATAGAGAGAAGACGCCACTGGTGGTGGCGTCTCCTACCGTGCCGCCGTTGGAGCTGGCGTTTTCTGTCGGTGCCGCCGTCGGTGGTGGCGCCTCATGCCGGTACCGCAGTGGGGGCTCAACCCCAATTCGTTTACTCCCCCAAAACAATCCTATTTTAAAAACTACTTTCTAAAACAACACAAAAAAAAAAAAAAAAATACCCCACTATTTATATATTATATTATGGATATAGACAACCAATTTTAGACTACTCCAATAATAGAAAAACTATTCCAATAGTAGCACACCCCAAAACTACATGTACGGGTGCGGGGTGCAAATAGCCTTCCTTTAAACATAAAAGAACTCCACTAGGGTTCGACTTCACTAATTCATCTTCATCCAACTCCACTTTAACTCAAACCCAAAAAAGAGCGGGAGATATTCTCACACACTTCCAAATGCCGAGCGGCGGCGTTCGAGAGCTTACCGTTCTCACCGAGTTCAAGCCTTTCGGTTTGACCGTCGAAGCCCTTGACGGCAGCAATTACTCCGACGAGGATTTCAATTATATACTCTTCGATTCCCAACTCCCCCAACACAGAGATGATGCCGACCACGAGATTGACGATGCTTCCGCATTGTGCATCGAAGGGAGTGATCACGAACTTTTCATCAGAAGAAATAGGTTAAGCCCCCAATTTCTGAATGGCTGATTATAATGTTTTATTTTTTTTCCGGATTTCGAATAATTGATTTTTTTGTTCTTGGCTGACAAGATTTTTGTAATGTTATGAGGGTTGATTAGATGCCATGTTAAATTCTGCCTCATTTGAGTAGCGATCAACTGTTTACTATAGGAAATTGGCAATTTTTTACGAGTGTGTCAAATATGAATCTTTTCGATCCCTTTGCTCTGAATTTATAGAATATAAATTAATATGAAAATAATCTTCTTGATGTGTAATGAAGTAGAATGGAGGCCATTCCGCAGTTAGAGAAGGAAATTATCTTTCAGTTCGAAGATTGCTACTTTATGAGTAAAATTTTGAACTTCCATTGTTTGAGTATAAATAAGAATAATTACGTACTCAATAGATTATGATACAGCGTTCTGCTTTTTTGGAATGCAAGTGGCAAGAAATTTGCTATGAATCCCGCAGCAATTTATAGGGCTTGGTGTGTAAAAAGTATGTGAAGCTTATTTTATATTTCTACCTTTGGTGGAACTCTGTAGAACTTAAGTTTTAAGAAGTGAAGAATTTAACCATGGACAATTTGAAATTGCAACAGGATCATATGGAGTACGGGCCCTAGAGTTTATAAGAGGTTTACATTGCCCTCCAAAGTCATCAAGGTGATCGGCAACATTATAATTTATAATCCTTGCTTTCTTCTGCATGGAAAACTAGTCTAGTTTGCCCTTTGCTGCTTTGCATTTCTTTTCCTTTCTGTCTCAGTGAATGGTTATCTGTTCTGTTGATCACTACTGAGTTCTTGTATATGTATCCTTCTTATGTCATTATTTGCATTGACAGGTAAGACATCCATAATCACAACCTAGTTATTGTTTTTTTCTTTTTGAGTTTGTTCTCAGTCTTTTGCTACTGTATTCTCCCAAGAAAACAATCTAAAACACAGTTGTATGATTTTTGAGCATTTAGATTTTTGAGCATTTAGATGTGCCTCCTAATTTTTTATTCCTACTTCTCTTTGGATATACCTTTATTCTAGGGGGTACCAGAGTGGTCTATTCTAAAATATTTAAGAGCATCAAATTTTCCTTTGGATTTGCTGCATTATGTCCAGCTTCTTTTATCTTAAATTCCCTTTTTAATGCTGTCTGGATGTGTTCAGTTTTTCACATATTCTATTTGCAGTTGCCTATTTTTGCTTTGATTGGCTTATTCATTGACTTCGTAGGTTACTGCACTATTACATATTTACATGTAGTTTAGAGTGTGATAATATGTTCAAAAGTAGACACATGGGAACGTTATTCTTGTCAACTGCACGACTATGTATTTCCTTATGTTTATAACCCCAAGGATTATGTGGTTTGTCGATAAAAGTGGAAAAATTGTTGGGGTTTGTATGTTTGGTGGCACTAGCAATTACTACCCTTTTCTACGTGAACTATAGTCTGTGATAGCTTAACTTGGTCCAATTTCTTGGAAAATGCAAGGTAAGTGAAAGTTACTCCAATTTGTTGGTCCAATAGTCAGTTAAATATTTTCAGTATTTGAATAATGCTAACAAGAATTGAATAATAATCACATAAAAGCTATTGTTCTATTGGGGATTCATGGATCTTCATGTATGGGAACCCATTTCTCTGACCAGTGTTTAGAGTAACTGAGAAGAAGAAAGCTAATATGTTTCTGTCTATACCCATGTATGAACTTAGTTTCTATTACTGTCTCCACTTTATTGGGTTTGACGGTCTGGTGCATGCTCCAAATTTGTAGGTATGCTGGTGCAGGATGGGTGATATGTCTGAAGCTTTAATATGTGTTCTCCAACTTGATAGGTTAACTATCTACGGTATAGCAGGTGAGCGAGTCATTTATTTTTCCCAGGTTTTCAGAAAGTATTGTGCTCCTTAATATTCCACTTTTAAATTGTTAATCTCTTAGTTACAATTTAACCACCATGAGTTTTTATTGGATATAGTCTCATTGTGATTATGCTAAATCTCAGTGGACAATTGTTTGAAACTGTAAACTAGGGGAGTCAAGCAGTTAGTTGTTGATATTACCCATTGTTGTTTCTATTTTCTTGTTTAGTTGCTAGTTCTTAGGCTGCATTTGTACCTTGATGCTTACTTTGTCTTTGACAAGGGAAATTTGAGGATGTTGTTCTACAGGTGAAATGGTTTCAATCCCGCTTCCTCATCCCGTGACATCAATCTGGCCTCTTCCCTTTGGTTTACTTCTCCAGCGGGCACCTGAAGGGAGCTTACTAACAAATATTTCATTATCATCTTCAAACCCATATTTAAGTGCACGTGATGTTTTCCGCCAAAAAAGGGATATTGGATACAGTCCTCAACATAGTTATACTCCGCCCCACATGTATGATATGAGTACAAGAAATGAGAGAACATCAGTATCCTCCCACCTGATATTGAAGGATCCTTTAGAAGATCCTCAGGTATTGATCTAACTTACTTTTGTTGTTCGAACAAATTTGCATTTACGTTGTATGTTAATTCCATTATGTCATGTTTCAAAGACTAGTCTATATTTAAAAAGTAAAGTTTCAGTCTCTGTTTATTTTGGAAATTATAGTTTTATGTGGTTTCTTAGGTAACTTATATTGAGGAAAGAGGGAAGTTGAATCTGATGTGGGAATTTGATGAAAGAACAATTTGGACTAGCGATTGCATGCCTCTGATGGCATCATATAACAAAGGTAGGTAGATCCAATTTTCTGTTATTTAGTTCTACTTCCCCCCTTTCTGATAGAGTCATTAAAAGGAGATATACATATGCTTTTTAGGGAAGATGCAGCACTCCCTGTGGGTCGTAGAAGTCAATAACTCCAGCCTCCACGGGGTGAATCCAAAATCATCTGATATGATTGCTCCTGGGATGTTAGCAAAGCATTTTTTCCGACGGATATGGCAGGGGAAGGTTTCACAGACTGCTGCCAGTAAGGTCCGCAACTTATTATTTTCTCTTGCTACGTTCTGGAAGAAGGCCCTACCAAGAGCACTTACTATTTCTACGTGTAGCTGTATTATTGTCTCTGTAATAATTTATATTTTGAAATTCCCAACTGATCATAAGAATACCATGTCTAGGGAGCTTATATTAGTTCTGATATCCTCAATTTGTCTGCTTTGGATGCGGTTGATGTATTGATGAGTTACTTTTAGGTTCATGAGTTAGTGCTGCATATAAAAGGTAAACACGTCAAATAGACCTGGATTATAAATTACGCATGATTCCTGAGTAACAGTAATTTTCTTTTAACTAAAGATTTAAACCCTTTTAAAAAGTGAATATAGGGGAAAGGGTTTTTTTGACCCCACTTCTCTAAGCAAGTCCAGGTATTAACTCTCCTCGTGAGAGTACATAGATCATTCGACTCGATATAAGCTGATATGAGTTTTGTCGTTTTCTATTCATCTTCCGAAATAGGTGTTTATTGTATGCCAAATTAAGACAGTGAAACGGAAGTCTTACGACACTTTAGGCATTTTATCACTGGAAGATTTTTTGCTGGATATTGGGGTTAGATTGTAAGGTTTTCCTTTAGAAATCATTGTTTGTGGCCGGATAGGATCTTCTTGGAATGTTTGAAGTTTGAACTTTTTTCTGATAACGAATGGGCAGTTTTTTAAAATCGTCCCTTGAATGTTGTTTACCTAATTGTAGTATTTATCTTTTATCTTGAATGACTTTATATTTTTTTTGTACAACATCATATTTGTAGGTCAAGCACCTGATGTTACTGTTTGATTCACGTTTCCTCCACATGTTGACTTTTTTTTGACTTCAAATGATTATATTAGGTTTTTCTGGCAACTGACGACGACGTCACACCTATTATATGCTTTCTTGTCCAAGAACAAAAGAAATTGTTATCTTTAAGGCTTCAGAATTTGGAAATAAACAACGAGACAGTGTATGATATTAAGCCTGAGATGAGTTGGACCATACCAGCAATTGCTGCCGCTGCTGTTACTGTCACTCGGCCCAAGTATAGTTTCTTATTTTCTCTGTTAATTTTTGTCTTTCCCAATTCGTACAATGACTTGAGCATACCTTATGCAGAAAAAAGGTGGGACAACTACCCCTTAGGGATATCATTGCTTTGACTCCAGAAAACACACTGCTTCTCTATGTAAGTTGTAGGATCCTTATTCTATCTCAAGGAATTGTTTTCATCTCACCAGATAAGTGATCTTGTTACATGATAGCTTGTCTATTATCTGGCACTTGCAAGGTGTTAAGGAGTTGGTCTTTTTCTTTTTTTATTGCCTAATATCAATTTATGCTGCATCAAATCACTAGTATTTTCCAAATTCCATGCCTTACCCTTTTGTACATTAATTTTCAACTGAAATTCTGTTTCTGTGCGTATTGAGTTTGTTAACAACGTCTCCCTTTATAACTGCAGGCGGGGAAGTTATGCTTGTGCAAATACGTTATGCCTTCTCCTCTGGATAAAGAAAAGCTTTTGAGCACAATGAAACCCTCAGAAACAAATAACATAATACATGCTCTAGAAGTTGTAGATTTAGCTGATGCTGTGGAAGGGCGAGTAAACTTAGTTCTGAACAATGGAAAGGTTTGGACAGACATAAAATTTTTTGTTTGGAATATATCAAAGGCTATATTTTTACTAAAAGTAATGGGACGAGATATAAAATTGATACCTGTTACCACTGGTTTTTCAGGAGTTTGTTGTTGTCATTATATAGAGAAAATGTGCAAGAAAATATTTTGTACTTCTATAGTGTGACTAGTTTTCATAAAGAAAAAAAGAATTCTGAGGCGAAGAAAGTTGTTCAATTACTTGCTGTATTCTTTTATGACAGACAAAATGGCTGCTGTTCCTTTGGGAATCAATATTATGTTTCTGTTTTTTGTTTGAGCTGGAATGTAGCAACCAGGTTTATTTGGACATCTGGACATAAATAACACAGAAAAGAAAATACACTAAAACAAACAGAGTCTTTTCTGATCTATCTACGATACTTATTTGATAGACAATTGATTTTTGTTATGGTCCATTCTATTTGCTTTTAATACCAACCTCTGATAATAGTGATACTAATTGTTCTAATATAATTTTTTTCTTCCTGCTTTAGAGTTACAGATGTACATTTCGAAGGAGTCCTTCATCATCTCTAACTAATGATTGTATCACAGCAATGGCAGAAGGGATGAGTTCTAGTTTATACAGTCACTTCCTTGGGCTTCTATGGAGTGATAACAATTCTACATACTTAGATAAGGCAGATTCTGCTGCTGACTCAGAATGGGAGTCCTTCCGCAATGTGATTACAAAGTTGTGCGGGAATCGTTCTAATGCAACCTCTGGAATACTCTCAGATACAGTTTCACATTCATCCTGGGAGTTTCTTATCCAGAGCAAATATAATCAGCGATATTTTGAAAGTAATTATGTAGCTGGTGCTTTTCCTGGATCATCATCTGACTTGCAGGGATTGCATTCATCTGCTGCTGTTCTAGCTGAAACCCAGAATACCAAGGAAACTTGCTTCCGGAAATTGCTGATTGACACATTGGATTCGTTGCATGCAGTATATGAAACACTTAAACTTGATAATCTTCGTAGAAGGTGCGTAACTTCTCTGCTACTATCTTTATTATATTGTGTCTTTATCAATCTCCATGGAGCTTTATATTTCCTGTCTATACTGTAGAACAACTACGCATGTAAAGAGCTCATAATTCTATGATGCATAAATTGTAAAATAGAAAGCCTATGTTTGTATTCGTTATTTCATGACTCTGGACTTCATTATGTTCCACTTGATTCTCATGCGGAATGGTTAGTCCCATTTACATTTATTTCATGACTCCGGACTTCATTATTTTCCACTTGATTCTTATGCAGAATGGTTAGTCCCATTTATACATTTGTTGACGTAGATTATTTCTCTTTCTGTAGGGATCTGGGGCTTCTGGTAGTTCTCTTATGTGATATTGCTTACTTCTTGCATGAAGTGAGCTACTTGGATCACTATAAACGTGATTTTCCTAGACTACTGAAAGACTTTGGGATGTCTCAGTACCTCTCTACCCCAAGAAGTCCTCCAAGTTTATTCAGATGGCTTGAAAACTGCTTGCAGCATGGATGTGGTTCTGCCAATATTTGTGATCTCCCGCTTCTGATATGTAAAGATGGAACTTCGATTGTGAACTGGGGAAGGAAGATAGTTTCTTTTTACAGTCTCTTGTGCGGAGCAGACCAATCAGGAGCGATGCTGTCGTCTGGCGTTACCTGTAATATTGCCCCTGGATTATATCATACTCGAGAAGAGCTGGTAGTTTTGGGAATGGTTGGTGAAAAATTTGGCTTGCAACATTTAGACTTGCTGCCTGCAGGTGTCTCTCTTCCATTGAGGCATGTAAGTTGATACCACACAATGATGTTAAATCCAATTTATTCCATGCTTTGTAGAAATCATTTTTAGCTAATGTTATTTCATGCGGTCATGTCTCAGTACTATTAATAGTCAGTATACTTTTGCCTATTGAATGCCTACCTCATCTTATTTTAAGATCTGACACTCGATTTTTTTTTTCTTTTTTCAATATTGTGCGATAGTGAGGTTTAGAGCTAGATTCTCCCACTTGGCCGTAGTTGAGTAACTTGATCATCACATCTAGAAACTTGACTTTCAGAGAAAAAAAATGATAAGTATATGATGTAGGTAATTATGATAGCCTCCATAATTGTAACAAAACTGTACATAGATAATAAATAAATAAAATCAAATTCAAAAAAAAAGGAAAAAGTAATAGCAACTATGATGACTTTCTACAGAACTCTGACTAATGACTAATAGTCTAATACGCACATTATATTGCTTCATATGCCTTTTTCTTTTCCTTCGTCTCCAGAATGATTAATGAAGTTTCTTCAGGTCCTTAGCTTTCATCAGTTAGCTTAAGTGTCTTGTGACTTGCAATAATATAAATTATTCAATACTTTTTATGCATCGTTCAGGCAATAGACAAGTGCCGTGAGTGTCCACCCACAAATTGGCCTGCTGCTGCATATGTGCTACTTGGTCGTGAAGATTTAGCATTGTTGCATTTAAGTGATCCTACAAAATACGTGGAACTTGATTTTACGAAATCAAGTTTGATTTCGGTGTCTACGCCTTACATGTTACCTCTACACCCAGTGACCATACCTTCTTCAGTCTCTGATACACTTGAAACTGATAGTACCAAGCTAGAGGACGTAGATAGTTTGGAGGGATCTGCTTCAGATGGAATGGAGCATATTTTCAATTCCAGCACACAGTTACGCTATGGTCGTGACCTGCGGCTTAATGAGGTGCGCTTCAAGCAAAGAAATTGCCTAAATCAGGGTCTACTCAACTTGTTTTTTCTTTATATTTTTATGTTTTTATTACTTGTGAATAACAATAAAGTGACTTCGTATTTTATGATGCTTTTAACTGCTGTTGGTAAGTTGATGCTTATGTAATCTTTCTATACGTACGTCTGTGTTTGTGGGATGGAAGTTTATGCTACTTAAATAAGTTATGTTTCTCTCTCTCTCTCTCTCTCTCTCTCTCTCTATATATATATATATATATATATATATATATATATATATATATATATATATATATATATATATATATATATATATATACACATGTATATGTATACGTATTCATGCAAAAATGCTGTTTCTTTCAAGCTTGGCACTTCCTTTTTCATCCAGTAAAACTCTTTCTGAGGATGTGTTTTTCTTTTTCTGGTGATTGCTTTGACATACATTGTGATTGTATTCTGCTATATGGACGAAGCAATTCCAATTTAAGATTTATATATCGATATGATAGATATCATGGATTACAGTAGTTTTGGTTTTCATAGGTGAGACGCCTTTTATGTTCTGCAAGACCTGTATCTATTCAAACACCTGCCAACCCCACAGCTTCTGATCAGGACTTCCAACAGGTATCTGCTGCTTCTGTAACTTAGATTTTTTTTTTTTTGATTGACGACAGACTACCTTTACTCATGCTTGCATATAGTTATACTGGTTTGAGCTCTTGCTGTTGCCATAAAAAAAGATAGTTATTTATATCCCCTGTGTTTATTTGTGACAGGATTTGCTGTTTCCATAAAAAGATAGTTATTCATATCCTCTGTGTTTATTTGTGACGGAATTCAAAATTTAGCAAACAAATCGACGGGCTAGATCCTACTTGCTTTGCGCTTAAAAGGGTAGAATTTGTCTGGGATTTATGAGTGGGATTTTTTCACATTGAATTCATATTACCTTGATCTTGTTACATGAGATTCGTACTTCATTCTTCACCTTCTGTGTCATTTACCAATATTTTCTGGATGAGTCACTGAAGTTCTGCAGTGTCCTACGGCGACTTTTTACCTATGTATTCCTTGGATCCTGGGTTATGCAGCATTTCTGCTTATAATTGTTTCACCTAATATCTCTCATTTTGGAGTTGTGAGTTTCTTCCAATGGAATATAACTTTCCTTAGAATTGCATCACTATCTATTAACCAGCTAAAACATATACTCGACCATAATGTCTTAATGATATAATTGTTAGGGCCATGCTTCATATCAGAGAGTCCTTCGTAAGTATAGATTGAACTCTTTTCACTTCGAGATTCTAGCTCATCAAGTGTGAGTATTAGCAATCGTATGGGAAGGTTTCTGCATCTGAACAACATTTAATGTTAATTGTCAACCTTTTTCTCTTCTCTTTGTTTTGTTATAATTTCGTATGTGTTGGTGCTGGATATTCTTATCTATTCACATGTTTGCATACCGTACAGCCATCGTGCATTGTCATATAACATGGAATATGATTTGTCTGTTTGTACCAACATCTGAGTTATGTCGTATATTATTGGCTGAAGATATTGCATGCCATGTTTTACCAAATGATCATTTAATTCAATCATGATATCATAGGGTGTTGGACTGCGAGCCTTAATGTATCTCTTGTGTCCTGTTTAATCACATGAACTCTGATAGTTGTTACTGATATTTTAAACTCGTTTCTTACTTTTTGTTTCATGCCACAACAAAATTTCACTTAAAATCATATTGCTGTTGAAACTAGTTTTTGGTTTTAATCCCTTCATGAATTAGATTGAGTTTATAATCAGAGATGTTTTGCGATCTTCTGGTTTGAATTTTGCAGACTCAGCTCTGGCATCTTGCACAAAGAACGACTGCCCTTCCATTTGGCCGTGGTGCATTTACACTGGGTACTATATGTACTCTTCTAACAGAGGTGCTTATTGTTTTAGTATGTAGTACTTATCTCAACTGGTCAATGCTGTTGATAGTGTCTATAACTCGAAGTTTCCTTATTTATTCCACCTGTATTATCTTTTGTTACTCAAATAGGCTGACATGCTTAATTCTATCATCTGAACAATTTCTTCCAGGCACTTGCTGTTCCAAAGCTTGTCTTGGCTGGTCGGTTGCCTGCACAACAGAATGCAATGGTATATCTTGTTGACACGATAGATTACTTTTATGTTTATTGATATGCTTGATAATTAAACAATAATATGAATGATGGCTCAGGTTAATTTAGACCCAAATATTAGAAATATTCAAGAACTCAAGTCCTGGCCAGAATTTCACAATGCTGTAGCTGCTGGCTTGAGACTGTCTCCTCTCCAGGTCTATTTTATATTATACGAACTTACACGAGAGTTATTGCCTTCATCTAATTTTTCTAACGCATCTTGTGTACTTCTGCATGCAGGGAAAAATGTCAAGAACATGGATACTTTATAACAAACCAGATGAACCTAATGTTACTCATGCGGGACTTCTTCTTGCTCTGGGCTTGCATGGGCATCTTCGTGTCCTAACTATTACCGATATATTCCAGTATTATTCTCTGGTTAAGTATTTCGATCTTTAGGCACCCGAATTACTTCATGTTTGTTGATTTTCTCCTGTTTTTCTTATTATACATGTATATATATCTTTCTTAATCACGAAGACTGGAAATTACGGTTTTGAAAAGTGTATCAAACCTGATATACACAATTAATTAGGATTACTCTTCTCTTCTGTGAGTCAATTTCATACTTCTATATTGGTAACAAAACTTTTAACTTTTCGTATATTCTGAATGTTAATGTTTCCTTTCTAGGAACATGAAAGTACTACTGTAGGATTAATGATTGGCCTTGCTGCTTCTTATAGAGGAACCATGCAGCCGTCAATATCAAAGGTAAAATGCAGAAAAGTGGTCTCTTTTCCTCTCACTACTCTCAAATGTCTCCAGACTCTATCTTCTTTTATGCTCCATGTTTAACAACTCTTCTATCTTTTGGAAAAGATTTCTATAATTTATGAAACTAGTAATTTCTTATGCTGATTGATTATTGGTAGTATATGTATATAATATTTCTATTTTGAGCAGTCTCTGTACGTACACTTGCCTGCCCGGCATCCATCTTCATTTCCAGAATTAGAACTGCCAACACTTATACAGGTAAATCTTTAAGGATTATGGGAGTGATTTGATCTGCATCTGTAATCATTTGATTTTCCTTTTTCCGTCCATTGTTCTGTGCCTTTCTTAGTATTCGGTTATGTGATTGTTTTACAGCATAAAACTTCATTTGTGCTTTTTATTTTTATTTTTAATTTCTCTTCTTGGATATTCTCTTGTTGAGCCTTCATCTTATCAGATATTTTTCTAGTATTATGTGTATTATTTTGCTCTATTTTTAATCTTTACTTATAGGTTTCACAGTCAGGATAGCATTTTCTGTGGCACTAGTCATGTCGCAGAAATTGAATTTTATTTATTACCTGATTGTGGAATTTCTAGTTGGATGTTTCCAATGTTTTCTGTTGAAGGAAGTCTTACCAAATTTGCATTTTTCCAGTCAGCAGCACTTATTTCTGTGGGGCTACTTTACGAAGGATCTGCACACCCGCAAACGATGCAAATTCTTCTGGTAATTTGATGATTTAACATGATCCTACAGGTCTCATGTCGATTAATTAATTTGTTTTACATGGATCATATAGGCCTTCATGTGTTAACATGCTTCTTTGTGATTGAAGAAAATGAGTTCTAATCACTTTCTTTGCAAATTTGAGTGATGGGTGAGTTGTGAAAGTAATAGTGGAGCAGGTTACTGCATTATAATTGTGGAATCGTCAGGATTATTTTCAAAATATTCTCATTTATCCTTGTTTGTTTCGCATGCATTTCAATTGTTCTTTTGCCGTATAAAGTCGCTGTTTTGGGGTCTCTGTACTTTCAGCCTGTTCCTATTATCATTTGGTCATGTGAGGTACATTCTTATGTGAGATACTAATCTTGGAAAGCTGAACTGAGTGGACATTCTTATGTTGGCTTGTTAGAGTTTGATATTTCGGAGCATACTGGAAGTGGTATTCCACAATCATTTAGAAATTTAAAACTCTTTTCATTATCTGAATTTTTATCTGAGAGAGGCAAGTTACTAACATTACTGTTATTTATACGCACATCATCTTGCTTATTTTCTTTAATACAGTAGTTAAGAATAATTGCTCTAGATTATATGAGATGCAAGTGTTGATTTTATAATAATATATAGTTTCTTTTTCTAGAGTGAAATAGGTTGCAGAAGTGGAGGAGATAATGTACTTGAAAGGGAGGGCTATGCAGTTTCAGCTGGTTTTTCACTAGGACTGGTTGCGTTGGGTATGGTTTTCAAATTGTCCCAGTGAACTACTTTTAATTATTAGCTAACCGCCCAGACCGTCTTTGTTAATGCAGGTCGTGGGCAAGATGCCATTGGATATATAGATACCTTGGTGGATCGGTTGTTCCAATATATTGTTGGCAAAGAACTTCATAGTGTATGTCCCATATCTGAATCAAATACTGCTACATACTGTGATGGTTAATTTACCCTGAACTGATGTATTGAGACTATCACTTACTTTATAAGTCACTTACAGGATAGGCTCCACTTATTTTCATCATCAGCTGATGAGCATAATCGAAGTACGGGACAGGTTGTGTAATTTTCCTTCTTGTCAAAAAATATATTGTGTTATGGCATTACTAATAAAGTTTGAAATCTCTTTTCTAAATTACTGATTATTTGGTTTCTATTTTCCCAAATTTTCTGAACTATCGCAATTTTTTCCTTACTAGATTATTGATGGGAACCTGGTCAATATTGATGTTACTGCACCTGGGGCTATAATTGCTTTAGCTCTGATGTATTTGAAGGTAACCCGTAATATATAATTTCTTGTTAATTTTCCATGTCACCAATTAGTGACATAATACTGTAACTTCAAATTTTATTTCCTGATTTTTGCTCCTGAGATATTTTGGTGTAACCTGTGACTGAAACAGACAGAATCTGAGCTGATAGTATCTAGACTACCAATTCCACAAACTCAGTTTGAGTTGCAGTATGTTAGGCCTGATTTTGTATTACTTCATGTCATTGCACGGAATTTGATTATGTGGAGCAGGTATAATTTTCAGTTGGTTTTGAAATGCTGATGTTTAGGAATTACTATGGAATTCTCTAAGTAGTGTGAGTTTATATTGCATAGAATTCGCCCATCAGAAGACTGGATTCAGTCTCAGGTTCCTGAAGTTGTCAAAAATGGAGTGAAGGGTCTTGGTAATGAAATGGAGGATATATATGAGGTCGATGTTGAAGCATTAGTACAGGCATATGTCAATGTCGTGGTTGGAGCATGTATCTCTCTTGGTAAGCCATTATTATTGTTGAATATCATAGACCTGCTATGATTTGTGTTTGTTTTTTTGTTCCCCTAAATTTCAGATCTAACATTTTTCAAACCTTCACAAATTTAGCAGACGTGGATTTTATTTTTGCTGATTTGGATTTGAGTGACTCCACCCTATCTTCTTAGCTTGAAAACTTTAGACAGTCAAATAAGACATCTTTCTGAGGCAAGAGAAAGCTAGAACGTAGGCCCAAAGATTGTTCTGCTGTTCCATGCGATCAAAGTATTTGAGGAAGGGTTCTTTCAATGTCTTTTATAGTTCTTCCGTTTAGTCGAATTGTTCTCCCTGCTGGCTGTAATCCTTTAAGATCGAAGAAGCTTTACATATAACTAAAGAGGAAATGTGAGTCTTGACAACCTCGATGTTCTTTCTAAATGTTTCTGCGACAAAAAAAAAAAATGGTTTGATTAGGGTTCTTTGAACTAAATTCAAAGAACTAAATTCCGACTTTTGAGAACTAAATTCAAAGAACTAAATTCAAAGAACTAACTGTTTCTGCGACAACCTCAATGTTTATTTTGGGCTCCAACTTCTGCGACAAAAAAAAAAAAAAATGGTTTGATTAGGGTTCTTTGAACTAAATTCCGACTTTTCAGTAATTTGTCTGACTGATACTTGATGCATCTTCTTCTCGTACAAATACGAGTTTATGTTTACCTGCCTGGATATTATTTTGCTGCCAGTTAGAGGCCTTCAATAGCTTGGTCTCAATTCTCTCCGAGTATTGAACCAATAGGTCTTGCACAATGGCATTAGCCTGCTGGTTTGAATTCAAGCAGTTTCCCTTGAGGTTGATTTATACAGACCATTGAACAGATTCATTCTGATCTATATTACAGGCTGTAGTTGGTTTTCTAGATGTAGCGGACAGTCTTTTTACTTTAGGCTCACATTTTGAAGATATCATATTATGTGGCATGTCTTTCTGTTATGATTTTGCATGTTCTGTTGGTGAAGCAAAATTTTAGCAATCTTAAATTTCAGAAACTTTTTTGTCATGAATCTCCCACTACTCGACTTGGATCGTGAAAGAAATCATGGCCATGTTGTAGATTGGAAGAATTGAAAATTGCTGCACTGTATTCTTTTTCCCAAAGACGTTGCTTCTATTTGATTTATCAATTTATTGTAAATTCTAAGTGCGGAAACATGCATGCCTGCAGGTCTGAGATTTGCTGGTACAAGAGATGCAAATGCACAGGAGTTGCTTTACAAATATGCTGTTTACTTCTTAAATGAGGTTTGACTTTAAGGATATTTACTGCATCTGCATTATATATTGATCAAATGTAAAAAGTTCACTTCCCCCTGCAGATTAAGCCCGTTGGTGTTTCCAATTGTAATGGTTTGCCGAAAGGACTATCCGTTTATGTTGACCGTGGAACATTGGAGACATGTCTTCATCTGATTGTTCTTTCTCTTTGCGTGGTCAGTAGATTCTTAGTTTTTTTTTTTTCTATCTGATTCACAAGCAAAGCAATATATGACATTTCTTATCGATGCAGGTAATGGCTGGATCTGGTCATCTACAAACATTCAGATTTTTGAAATTTCTTCGCAATCGCAGTTCTGCTGATGGGCATGCTTATTTTGGTACTCAAATGGCAGTAAGTCTGATAACATGGGATTTCTACTTACTTTTTAATGGACATCCAACATTCTTAAACATACTAGATATTTCGTACATATTAGATGCCCTTGAAGGCTTTTAGTTTTGCTTGCTACCTTTCATTAAAGATTCCTGAAAACAAGACTGGAGTTCAAATCAGTTTGGGAAAACTAACTCTCATTAACTTTTGGAGTTCATCAATCAGTTAAGTGGTAGACATTAATAGCAAATGTTTGTGAACTAGGAAATACGATTCTAGTGAGACGGAGTACCTGAGAATACCAACAGTCCAACACACTAATACCTGTCTTAGGCTGTACGTTTTGTAGGGTCTCCAGTAATCCCCTGAGCTTCTTCACTTTTCAAATTCTCATGAGAATCAAAACTGTCCTTAGAGGCAGCAGAATGTGCTTGCCCCTTTCTTTCTGACTCCCCCCATTTTAGTTTTTGATGCTTACCCTGAAGTTTCCAACACCTTTATCTATTGTCTTGGTTTTTGTCGGCTCTGCGAACACTCTAAACGATGCACGTTGTGAGGCAGCCTGTTCTACTGTTTCTAAGAAAAGAGACCATGGTTTTTATAAACCTGGCTGTGATGCCATGCAAGAAATTGGCTTCTTGTATGAATTGATTCTGAAACAATATACCTACTGTATTTATACAAGAGACGACATAATCTAAAAAGGAAAATAAAGACTCTTTCCTGTACAGTAAAGACTAATTACAATAATTAAAAATCTCTAAAAATTAGGAGTGAAAAAGGAATTAGTAAATAAGGTAATTAATTATATTTCTCACAGCATTCATGCCACTTGTGGTTCTTTATTCACTTTCACCTAGATAAACAGAAGCCTAGAAAATAATTTGCAGGCTCTATAGTTGCTTGCTCATGAAAAAAATATGTTAAAGCATTTTATCAGAGATTGTCTATTGGTTTGCCGATGAATTGATAGGTGGGTAATACGAGTTGCATGCTTCATTTGCGGTACTTCATTGTTTGCACCTGCTTCACTTCTTTATTATGTTTGGTTGTAATTGCGCTCTTACAATGGTGGCAATTGTTATTTCCTTTAACCAAGTAAAAACTGAATGCTGCGTTTATAAATATTGACATCTCATGTAGGTGAGCTTAGCAATTGGTTTTCTTTTCCTTGGGGGCGGAACATGGACATTTTCAACCAGCAACAGTTCTATTGCTGCTTTGCTGATAACACTTTATCCACGTTTACCTACTGGACCAAATGACAATAGATGTCATCTTCAGGTGAAAATCACACAGAACTCTGCTTGCTGTTTGTGATATTGCATGCATAACTTCGTTGGTTAACAGTGGTTCTGGTCTGGAAAATCGTTTAAGTTATCATGAATTTAAAAGCCATGATTTAGTTCTTAAGCCACTCTCGTTTCTTTTTATGGTGCATGATGTTGGGTTTATCACTCACAGCTGTATTTTTTGATTGAAGAACATGTGCAGGAAAGGGGAATACGTTTAGATGCCTTTTCCTATTAACCATTTATTCACTATTTTTTATTGTTCTTACGCAGTTACCAACATAAGTAGGAGTCGTCTTAGGAAAACTCTCTTTTCCGACTTGATTCGGCGTTTAGTACTCATTCCATCATTATAACAGGAACTTAGACCTATTTTTAATATTTAGCGGCACATGACAGTAAATCCTATAAAACCTATTGCACTCAAAGACCAGTATGCGAAAAAAGAAAAAATAGAAGATAATATAATTATGATTCCATCTGGTGCTCTCCAAGGGGCTCAGATTTTAATTCGTTCCTGATATAGCTAACTCTTCCTTTGAGGTTACTGTTTATGATATTTTCAGGATTTCATGCACTTCACATATTCACTTAATGGTTTTTTTTTTTCGCCCTTGTTCAGCTAGCTTTCGTTTCAGGGCTGCTTTGTATACAAAGCACTTGGTTAATAGTTGTTGGACTTGTACTACCTGCCCTCCAGGGACAGGATAGTTTATTTTTTGTTCACATATGGAGCTAGATTGAATACCTTAGATTTATATCCAAGTACACGTGCATTAGAAGGCTGCAATTTAAATATAATGCTCTGCCTTTTGGCTCATAACTCTCTTCTGCAAATGAATTCCTATCTTTTTCCAGGAAAATTTTCTTGTTACACTTCCCACATTTTGAACTCCATTTTTGTGTTGCATGATATATGTACAAGATCTTAATAGTTGTTTACCTATTCAACGATGCGAGGTTCATTTGTGTTCTTTTACTTAGTGAATACCATATGTTGCACAATTATGATGTATTGATTTTATATATTATATTATTATTACTTCTGCTCATAAGATCAAAAGGACATAAAACACAGTAAATTGGTTGTAACATTTGTAGGGAGAACTATGACATCTGTACGTACTGCATGATGTATTTGCCAATCTTTTCTTTGCTTTCTCCATTTCAGTCTACTTTTAATTTACAGTATCTGATGTTTCTGTTGTAAATACTAGTAACATTCTCCACGAAGTCTGGGCAATGAGTTTTACTTTTGTTTTAAGTACCACAGTCTGATATGCAGTGTTTATTACAGGCATTCAGGCATTTGTATGTTCTTGCAACTGAAGCCAGATGGATTCAAACAGTTGATGTGGACACTGGTTTACCTGTGTATGTCCCTGTTGAAGTTACGATTAAGGAAACAGATCTCTATAATGAAACAAGTTTCTGTGAGGTCACTCCCTGCAGTCTTCCAGAGCGTGCTATTGTAAGTCTCTAGTCTTCGTCTCTCTTCTTTCACTAAGCTTCTCCCTAGTGAACTTGCCACATGTGCAGTCAAGATTCTCTATTGGAGAAATTTTGACACTTTCTAAGGTATCTGGCTAATGAGTTGACTTATGCATCAATGTCCACTGCCATCAAGTAGTTTATTTTGGTGACTTGTGCTGACATGGCATATTCTTACTTGCCTTCATGGTTGATGGACGAGACTTGAAAAAACCAAACTGTTCTTGTATACTGCAGTTGAAGGCTGTTCGTGTCTGTGGTCCTCGATACTGGCCTCAAGTTATTGAGCTCTGTCCTGAAGGTATGGACCATACTGTTACACATTTTTTTAATCAACGTGTTCAATTTCACTTTGACTACATTTTTCATGGTACTTGTACAGAACAAGCTTGGTGGAAGTCCGGAGACAAAAATCACCCATTTAATTCAGGGGTTCTATATGTCAAAAGAAAAGTTGGGGCATGTTCTTATGTGGACGATCCCATAGGAAGTCAATCTTTGCTGTCTCGAGCAATGCACAAGGTTTGCATTCATTTTCTTGAGTAGTTGCATTTTACATTTCTCAACTTGTCATGATCATTGTGGAGAAATGAATGCCCTTTTGTGCAGATGAGTGCCACGACTCACCCAAAATCATGCAGTCCAAGCACTGAGTGCACAGGTGAAGTCACAGTAGATCAGTTGGTCAGTACTTTCTCGTCAGATCCAAGCTTAATTGCTTTTGCCCAACTCTTTTGTGACTCATCTTCGACTACCAGGCAAGTTTGCTTCTTCACCCTTTCATATAGTCACCAATATCCTAAATAAACATTTCTGCAAATTTCACTCAACCTGTTTATTTTGATTTGTATTTAACTCTATATGAGCTGTTTATTTTTGTATTTAGCAGAAGTCCGTGGGGCAATGGTCAAAAAGCATTAATCCTAAATATTGGTTAAGTAATGCCTCTACTTGATGGTTAACTTATACGTACTAAAATCTTTATGCAGATCTGAGCTCGACTTTCAGGAATTCTGCCTGCAAGTGTTATTTGAGTGTGTGAGCAAGGACAGACCAGCAATGTTACAGGTAATATCATAATTTCATGCATTTGTATCTTCGTTTGCCTGCTTGCATATTCTACCCGGCAAATGTGGATCAAATACAGCTGCTTGCTCCTCAATCTCACAAACTTCTTCTGGTTAGAATAAAATCATTTATTGTTCAATTTGTACAATTTTGATTGTGTAATTGCTGATAACTGGAAATCATCCTCAATCCCAATCCCCATTTCGATTCTGATCCAAGGCCTTAGATCTTTTACACCTGCTGTAAACTATTTGTGTTGGAATATCTTGTCATGTTTGCTGATGTTAGTCGGAGGTATAAATTTTCTGTTGTCCACCTTTGTATCCGAGTTGAACCACCCCCTTTCTCGAGCAAAATCTTTTCCCTTTGATGAAGATTTTGTTAATATCAGTTGTCACTAAACTGCTGTAAGGTTAAACTCTGGAGGAATAACTATTAACCGTCACTACAGAAAAACAAATATATTACTTTTCTTCTGAACTTCCATTTGGTAAACGTATAACAAACATAGAGTTCCTTTCAGCTGTACGGTCATAACTATGTCACATTGATTTGATTTCTGAATGTGACCATCTGAAAATAGGATCTGACCTTAATTATATTTACAATTTATATTGATATTCAATCTTTACTACCCCTGCACAGAAGCTTTCTACTGTTCAGTGTGTCCCATCAAGCCTCACGAAAAATCGATTTGTGCAGGTTTATTTGTCATTATACGCCACAATTGGATGCATGGTGGATTCTTTTGTTAGTGATACTTGCACATCGAGCGACACCCTTTCTCTTTCTAGTTTAAAGGTAAAAGTCATTTATCATCTTACTATTTACAAATATAACTAGTTTTTGTGGACCTTCTTGGTAGTGTGAGGCTCGTGAATTTAGTTTCTGGACAATATTATCTGCCTTGTACCACACTTTTCGTTTTCCTCCTGCCTTGTATTGTATAATATTCTTCTGCCACCTTATTTAACTTTGTACATTCTTTGGGCACAGATTGCTGTAGCTTATAATGAAGCTGTCTCAAATGGAAGATTAACTAATTTGAGAGGGGGAATTGTGCAATCAGCTTTTCTTGGATCACTGAAGAAGCGAATCGAAGACATATTGAACAGTTGTCCAGACATGAATTCCCAGTTGTGTGCTTATATTACTTCAGGGGAATGGCCAACGAATAATAATAATAATAATAATAATGCAAACAAGTCTAGAACATTCCTTTCATGGTACCTCCAATGGTATAGTGTTGCATCACCGTTAGATATTAAAACAGTGGCAAACAAGATTCGACGTGATAACATATGCCCATCTGTTGCTTTATTGCGCCTCGTATTTCCCAGCACTCATATTTCTGCAATTGGTGCTTTAAATAGATACTATTCATCGTTTAAAGTTGAAGATTGAAACGATCCACCCCGTTATGCTAGCTAGCTACTTAATTTCAGAAGTCTAGTACTGGTATTTATACTCAGCATCGATGTTAAACGGGTGGGCTGCTGCTATTTAATTATCCTTATAGAGATCACTTATCTGTAAATTAATGATAGAGCACAATTATTCTTCTTCAATTGTAATGTTTTTATTGTTGTAAAATGTGTTTTGTATCAGTGTGGAGCTCAGCTTCTACTGGTGTTTGTATCACATTTATTGTCTGTAATATAGAAGACCCCATAAGCACTAATATAGACAGACACATGTTATGTGGTGCATTTTCCTTGCTTATCAAATCAAGATTCAATGTTTTAGCCAAAGCCAATCAATTTCTCTTGTTGGGAGTATATGTTTTAGAAGAAGATGATGAAGATCCAGATGAAAGTCCATACAAGTAATTTAAGTCCATCGCCCACAGTTTGTCTAAAATCGATTGTCAATATCTATAATATAACATACGAACAGTGTTTTAGCACTTCATTTTTAACCCCATACTCCAGCAACATTGCTTATATTTTACATAACTAATATATTTTATTATTAAATAATTTCTAAATAATATTCAATTATTATAAAATATTAATAAAAATGTGTATTATTCTAAACAATATATATTATTATTTTGAATCTTTGATATTTTTTATTTCTGAAAATTATTTAGAATTTTATTTTAGTTAATATACTACTGAGATTTAATACTAACTGAAATGTTAAATGTCGTTTCAATTTTACTAAAACTGGTTTGACTTCTAACCTGATTTTGACATATTTCTATTTTGATTTTGGCAAAATGCGAAACACGAAAACTGTAGTCCTTTGGGTTAGTTTTCTAATTCAACTTAAATCCGCTAGATTGGATGCCGTGTGACAAAGTTATGCATGAATGAGTCACATTTTGAATTTTAGATACCCCAATACATCAAAGTTGTAGGCAATATCCATTGATTCATGTACATCTTTCTCGTCCGACATCCAATTTGGTGATTCATGTTGGATTAAAAAACTAACTCAGAATACTACAAATCCTATTTTTCGGGTTTTGCAAAATTTGGAATAAAAAATGATCAAAATCACATTTAAAGTCGAAACGGTATTATTAAAGCTCGAACGACCTTTATCACATCCCTAATACTACTTAATAAGTATACATAACTAATTTTAAATTTGGTATAATCAATTTCAATAACTTAATTAATATATATATATATATATATATATATATATATATATATATATATATATATATATATATATATATATATATATATATATATATATATATATATATATATGGATAATTACACTTTTGGTCCCTCATGTTTGGCCCGATTTTACTTTTGGTCCCCCTTGTTCCAAAGTGAACAAAGTTCACCTCCAAGTTTCAATTTTAAAAACTTTTGGTCCCCCGCCGTTACATATTCGTTAGCAAGTAACGGAAAACCCTATTTTGGGGTGAAAATTGAAATTTTAAAATCTTTTGGGGTTGAAAATAATTATAAATTTAAATTAGACTACTTATAATTTTTAATAATAAAAGATCAACGAAACAAATTATTTTTTCATATACTTAATATTATTATAATTATACTACTTATAATTTTTTTTATTAACTAAATAAATTATTTTAATCATACTTCATATTGTTTTTAATTATACTACTTATGATAAAAAAATTATTAACAAAAAAATAAATTAACTAAACAAATTATTTTTAATTATACTTAATATTATTATAATTGTACTACTTACAATTAATTTTTTCATAATAAAAAATAAATTAGCTAAACAAGTTATTTTTAATTATACTTAATAGTATTTTTAATTATACTACTTATAATAAAAAATAATAATCATAAAAATAATAAAAAAAAAACTAGCTGAACAAGTCATGTATAATTATACTTAATATTATTATAATTATACTACTTATAATTAATTGTTTAATAATAAAAAAAGAAATTAACTAAATATATTATTGTTCATTATACTTAATATTAGTTGACATTATACTACTTATGATTATTTTCTAATAATCAAAAAGGAAATTAACTAAATCAATTTCATCATACTTAATATTATTAAAAGTTTAATTATAAGTAGTCTATTTTAAATTTCTAATTATTTTTCAGCCCCAAAAAAATTTAAAAATTTAATTTTCGCCTCAAAATAGTGTTTTCCGCTACTTGCTAACGGACATGTAACGGCAGGGACCAAAAGTGTAATTATATATATATATATACATATATATATATATACATATATATATATATATATATATATATATATATATATATATATATATATATATATATATATATATATATATATATATATATATGTATATATATATATATAAATATAAATAAATATAAATATTAAAATTTTATTATTCGTAAAATGATATAATATGTAATTGTTAAATTTTAGTTATTATTAATACTAAGTAAAATAATCAAATTCAACTTTAGTACATTTATTTGCCAAAAAGAAAAAGTAAGACAACATAAAATATTTTTTGATAATAAATATATTATAAAGTACAATATAATATTATTTTAATATTTTTTTGATGTGCTAAATTACAATTTTGGTTTCTCAAATTTGAGAAATCAAACTTATGATTTAGCCAATTTATTAACTATACATTTTGCTCTTAGAGCTCATTTTTTTCCTCTGGGTTTTGTTTATAAAATGTATAATATAAGTTTGCATAGCACTCTTGGAGAGGCCTAATGGTGTCATTAGCTATATATATCGTAACATTTTGTTGGTCTGAACTTGTAAGCAGGCCAATATGTTAATCCTAGTAATGATGTCATTAGTTATATATATGTTTCGTTGTAGGCGGCAACTATATGCAATTACAAAATTTACATAGGGCAAGACCTTATTAGATTTTATACTAAATTAAGTGTAAAAAGACTATAATGACCTTAGTAAAATACAAACAAAATAAAACTTAATTCTATCAATTACTATTGCAAGACCAAATTTAAAAAAAAAAATTGAAAAACGGGAGGGAGGAAAGAAGATGACCACCTGCAGATTCGCCGCCGCGCCGTCGCAGTCGCCGATGATGTCGACTGCCGTCACCGTTGTAGTCGACAGCCGCCACAACTCCCGCCGCCTGCAATTGCTGCCGCTACAACCCCCGCCGCTAAACTTTCGACACACTAGTGTCGAATTTTTCACTAAATTTCGACAATAAGTTGTTGTCGATTATTTGCACTTTTTTCGGCATTCGTGTGTCGATATTTTGTTCAAAATTCAACATCAATGTGTCGATTTTTTATCAATTAAAACGACATGCTGGCGTCGGTTTTTTTAGAAACTGAAAAATTCGACTTTATAATGTTGTTTTTATTGCTAAATATCGACTTGTAAACGTCGAATTTTTGTGTACGCGAAATTATTTTCGAAAAATGAGAAAACGATCACTAAGCTAAAAAAGTACAATATTTCTTATCCCATTGTGTTCTTCGACCTTAGAATCATTCATATTGATGTCTTGTGTGTCCATAATGTCTTTCTTTGCAAGTTTTAGTAAGATTTGAGGATTTTGTTTGATGAAGGTTTTAGGATAATATGAAAGAGTATTTTTGGAGAGAATGTGTACAATGAGTGTGAAGAAGAAGATGTTGTGTTTTGTTTGTGAAAATGAGTTCCCTCTTGTTTTTAGGTCTTGCAATAGCAATTAGGCCTAACTTGAATTAATAATATCAAAATTAATATTGGGGTTATATTTGTAATTTCAGTCTTGCTCTTAGTAAACTTATTTATGTTTTGGTCTTGCATCAAGTAAGGTCTTGCCCTTAGAAATTTTGAGATTGCAAATATTGGCTGCCTTCGTTGTATGCTTCATTAAGATCACTGGTCGTGTTTTATTTTGCCATTGTCTATTAAATTTATTAATTGTCATGCATTCTTGACATATTTTGCGGTTTGTTCTATTGATAAATCTTGATCTGGGTGGAAATTGGAATCGAATTTCTGATTTCCGTCGGTTCCGATCCGAACCTTCTTCAATTTTGGAACAATATTTTTTTTTCGATTTTCATTTTTATCGATTTCAATTTCTGAATTTTTTTCTCTGAAATTTCCAATTTCATTTCAAAAATTACGCTTACTTTATCGAAATTATTATGTGCTTTGTATATTAGGTGACTAAAAAATTGAATTTTTTTGGATTCCGTCTATTCCGATCCGAAAAAAACATGGAATAAGTTGGTATAACGATGTGGATAAATATATGGATGTGGTTATTGAATTGAATAGTTTCTTATAACAATTTAATGAAGAACATTTTTTTCTCAAACTAGCACACACCACGTGCGTTGCACGTGATTACGTATGGTTTTACTTAATATATAACTTATTATTAATTAATAAAAGTTATATACTATATTTTACAAAAAAAATATTTTTAATTAAAATTAAATAAATACAAAACTTCATGTTCTACTTATGTATCAAAACATATGATGAAATAAAAATTATTCTAAAATTGATATCAATAAGAATATAAAACCACAAGAAAATAACTAACATAAATTGTTATATATTAATTCATGCATGGAAAATGTTCACATTAAAATTTCTCTTATTTTGTTGTGATAGTTGATAATTTTCATTATTTTGAATTTTTCTTCATAATTATTATTTGAAACAATTAAGTATTTTTTCGTGTTACTCGTATCTTATGATCACTCTGGTCAATTTTGCCAACATTTTCCTTAAAAAAAAGTGTAAATTTACCACATCAGGGCCCTGATATTTGGTGTAATTACAGCTAGACTGCTCAAATTTGAAAAATGCACATCTCCCTTGAATTTGTGTAGTAGCTAAGACTTAACTCATTTGATCATTTACTTTTTTTAAGTTAATAGTTTTACCTCTGACCAAAGGTTGAGTAAACCATATTGACCTCCCCAGGGCCGGTCCTAGAGTCCGAGAGGCCCAAGGCGAAGAAGGGGAAAAACGAAAAATGAGGCCCCCTTCAACGATATTCATGTTAAAAAAAAAAAACATAATAAAACAACATAAAAAAATACATAATATATTTAAATCCATAATTAATAAATATTCAATACAAAAATACATTTAACAATTATTAAAATATTACCTTTCTTGTCTGCTTAGCTGCAAAATTATCAATTAGGCTCGTAAAATCATGCTTCGCTGTAATATGTTTTTCAATGGATAAAATAACTAATCCATTCAGTCTTTCTTGGGACATAGTTGACCGAAGGTAAGATTTAAGCAACTTCAACTTTGAGAAACTTCTCTCTATAGAGGCAACTATAACACGTACATTGAAGATTATTCTATAAGCAATCCATGCATTCGGGAAACAAGTGTTCATTTCTTTCAAATAATTCAATACTCCAATTGCCTTTTCAATCTATTTTGGCAAAAGTTCTCTTAACATTGTCAATTTTAAAAACAGTTCTCGCCCATTAACATTAGAACATGTACCACATTTCAAATGTTCTTCAAGTTTCACACAACTACTCTCCAAGCTTTCATTATCGACAAGTTTCCATTCTTTTACATTCCACAGAAAACCAAATATGTCTTCAAACTTTTGAAAATCTTCGAATCTTATCCTTAATGAAGTAAGAGCTTGATCAATCACAAAGAAGACAAAGTTTATTCGAAAGGATTCTTCGAATGTTAGGGCAACATCTTCGTTGTTGTTCTCATCAAAGTGTTTTTTTTCGACGGGTAACTCGTTTATCTCGAAATATTGGTTGAATACCCAATTTTTTTCCTATAACTTCAGCTTCATTCCTAGCCTTCTCATATCCAGTTTCTCTATACTTTTCAAAGAGAATAATGAGTCATTTCAACTGTTCCAAAGCAACATCCATATGCATTTCTTCATTTTGAAGAGTCTTGCTAACAATATTCACAAATGATAATAAGTCATACCAAAAAACCAAAGTTAATAAGAACTCAAAATTCTCAAGCTCGTTTGTTACGAAACCAAGAGCCTCACTGGTTGCTGCCCCATCTTCATTGCTATCAGCAAAATCCAATAAAGCATTCCTTATTTCTTCGGTTTGAAAAAGTAATGGTTTTACGCTTTCAAGGCGACTTTCCCATCTTGTTTGTGACAATGGCTTAAGTGTTAGGCCACTCACATTATCTTTTCAGATGCTCCATCGTTTTGTTGAAGCTGAAAACAATATATGCGCTGAATAATGCAAAATTTTTTTTTACCTTGTGAACAACAACCAGCCATATCACTCAGTGCAAGACTGAGACCGTGGCAACCACATGGTACATAGAATGCTTTGGGATTTTGATCCAATAATCTTTTTTGCACACCTTTATGTCTTCCTTTCATATTAGAACCGTTGTCGTATCCCTGGCCTCTTATATGCTTGATATCAAGTTGAAGATTTTTTAACGTCTCTTCAAGTTCGCTGAAAAGTCCAAGTCCTGTGGTATCATCTACTTTGAGAAAACCCAAGAAGTACTCCTCCACTTTCACCAGACTTACCATAACATCTAAACATCGAATCACAAGAGTCATTTGTTCTTTATGACTAGAATCTGTAGTACAATCAAGTATAACTGAGAAATACTTTGCTTTTTATTTTTTTTTTATTTTTTTTTATTTCTCCACTATCGTGCACTTGACCTCGCTTGCCAATAATTGGATCAATTAATTTTGAATTTTGGGACCAAGATAATGAGTGTGAATCTCACTCATTTGGATTCGCGTGACATGCTCCTGCATTATAGGATCAAATATTGCCATCATCTCAATGAATTTCAAAAAAAATTCCATTACCATCTTCGAAAAGTGTCTCATTACTACCACGTAATGCCAAGTTTTGTCGTGAAAGAGTTTTAACAAGAGAAATTATCCTTAATAGGACTTGTCGCCAATAGTCCTTCTCTCTATTCATCTTTTCTTGCAAAGATTTATCAATTGTTTCTCTTTTACGCATTCTCGTCTCTGTTTCAATCCACCAACTCATGCAAATAATAAGATCCTTAGTGCATTCATGACCCTTAAGCCTACTTGAAAGATTTTTCCAAGCATTAAAACCTTCCGTGGCCAATTGCACTTTAACTCCATCTTGCTTGAACAATTTACACAAAAATAAAATATCTTATCTTCAAGTTTTGAGTAGACTAACCATTTCCTCTCTTGCAAGAGAAATCTCTACCTTGATCATCAAGAGGGTACTCAAAGTTGATATCCACAGCTCTTGTAGGACCATTTTCTACTAACAAGTCCTTCATTTTCTGATCTAGTTTAATCCAATTTACCGGGTCGTCTATGTTCAACTGTTTTGTATCTTCTTTTACTTCTTCAAAAGGTAGCCCACTAGCATCTCCAATTTCGATATTCTCTGTTTGGATTTTCTGTTCATTATTGAAACAACATGAATGCCTTCTTCATTGTCAAACTCATTCTCGTGTACTTCTTCCAAATTAAATTCATCTACAACCACAATTTCATCTTCAACTACAACTTCATCTTGAACTCGGTTTATGTGCGGAAAGAAAATTAAAATATCATTCTTTTGCGAGTTTGTACACTCTTCTATTCTTTGTTTTTTTCTTTCTTTTCGCATCCCCGTACTCAAAATTTGTAGGACCCATAGCACTACAAAAAATATAGAAAGATACAAGACCCTAATTATTAAACTCAAAGTACAAACTCATTGATTATCGATAGAAAAAGTAGAAATTATGATAAGTGGACAACAAATTGATAAAATAAATACTATGAGAGCGGAGGCACAAACCTATTTTTTATTCTTGTCTCTCGATCTCTGGTGTATTCTTCCTCTATTTTTTTTTAAGGTTGAAACCCTTGTTTCTTTCTTCTGAGTTTGTGTGCGTGCGTGTGTGTTGCTCTGTATTATTCTTTGATTGTTCCTTTGGCTTTTTTTTTTTTTTTTTTTTTATTTTTAAGATATTAGCAATGTTTTAGTTGGACTCTTTTAAAAAGTCAAAAAAAATAGCTTCTTTTAGTTGGGCCACAACAAGGAAAAAAAAACTGAAAAAATAATCAAAATATGACTTGAACTTGTGGTCCAGATAATTCGAACTCATGACAAACACATTACATATCGAGCTCATGACAAACACATTGCATAGTGCGTTCATCAGTCTCATATTACTCTTTTTTTTCGGGTGTTTTTTAGTCCCAAATTATTTGTAGAGTTCCAATAAAGTATTAATTGCAATTTTTTTTGTATCAATTTTGCCCCTTTACCACTCTTAATTAGTTGATTGAAAAATAATTAATGACAAGTGTATTATAGTTTTACCATGTTATTTTTGGTATAATATATGCATATTTATTGAGTTTTCTTAATATGCTTGCAACCACCCAAAACGACATATAATATATGACATTGGGAGGGAGTATATAATAAGGATAATTATTACATCTAAAGATTAAAAATATATTAAACGTGGAGCCCTGGATTTAAACATACAAAGTCATTTTTATGTTATTATCTATTTAAATATATATGATATTATGATCATTGAAAAACTCTTGAAATATAACTTTAAAGAAAAAACATTGTTGAAATTTAATGTATAAAAATAATTACGATAACAAAAAAATAAAATAAAAGATACAACTATTAACATATTTTTTAGTATACTAGTAGGTCCTTGTCATTAAAATTATATTACTAAAAAAGTAATATACACTATCATTTATTTACTTATTATATTTTTATGTTTATGTTTTTTCTTCATAATTGACTATAGTTAAATCATGTTATCACTTATACTAATAAAATGCATAAATAACAATAGTAAATAAATTTTAAGAATGCATTTAATCTTAATATTTATAATCAATCTTAGTCATTCACAACTATTTTTTCTTATTTCTAGACATATTTCTTATATATGAATATTTATTTTTAATTGTATTTTATTATTTTTTAATATTCCTTAATTAACTTGACATCTACAATGAAAAGTTCACCAATTTGAAAATTAAAAGTACATTAAGTTTTTAATACTCAGCTAAACTTTTTTTACATGAGCGTTCATTTACATATTTATGACATGTCACTGAAAAACTCGTATTATGAGTATTATATGAAATAAATTTTCCTTAAAATTTTAAGAAAATAGACTTTGACTTCCGAAAGAAATTATAATATATTAAAAGATGATCATACTTTTAATATAACATATATAAATATTATTACAGGTAATTGTAAATAGTAATTAATTTGATTTTATGCTATTATTTTTTTATATTTGTGGAATTTACGTAATAAAAGTTATATAAGAATTAATTTAAAATAGTTGAAACTACTTTGGGTATCTAATGCTTAACTTAAAACAAGAGAATTTTTATTTAAATAAATTTTTACATATATATGCTAATAATATTAAGATGATTGGAAAACTCTTGAAATGTAACTGCAAAACTCATTTGTCATAAGCTAAAAGCATATACCATCTTTTGGCCCCACGTACTCTATTTTATTATGTCCCCTAAATAACACACGATACAAAATATTTAGTTTCGTAGGTATACATATTTTGTTTTGTTCATACAATTTTTGTATGTTAATATAACGTATATTGACTGATGCCTTAACACAATTAATGACACTAAAAATCATTATTTATGCATTAGTTAATAGCAAATACATGAACATGCCATAGGATATATAGTCTTTTGGGATTGTCAATATTTGGTGCCCGGAAGGAAAAAGAGTAAAAACGAAAAAATAAAAATAAATAAATAAATAAATAAATAAGTAAAGTGAAAAAAAGAAAAAAAGAAAACTCATTAGATCATTTCTGATGTTTTCTTTTTTTTTTACATATTAATCACAATTCTTAGAGAATCACATGTATGCTCCTCCACTGCTACAACTACAAGTATTTTCTATCTCTTTTGATCGATTTTTAATTTCTAATGTTTTTAAATTGCAAATATGATACTTTGGATTCTTAATGAGTTTGAAGGATTATATATCCAGCATGCATGTATATTGGGGTAAACTGCATAAAACCCCTTTGTGTTTTGGAAAATTTGCACCAAATCCCCATGTGTTAATTATTGCGTAGAATTTCCCTGTGTTTTATTTTATTTTGCATGAAATCCTCTACCCCATTAACAGTTAACACCTAATATTAATGGGATTTTATGCAAGTTTTTCGCAACACAAGGGGGTTTAATGCATGTCATTTACTCCCTCATTTCCTTAATAATTGTCACTTTTGCCATTTTTTTATGTTTCAAATTATTTGTCATTTTACTATTTCCAATGAATTAATCATTGTAATTTTTCAATTTTGCCCTTCTCAATCATAATTAATTAAAATATGGTTAGTTAAAAATCAATTAATGGCTTGGGCATATTAGTGATTTTCTATACTTTTTGTTAATATCTATGCCTATTTATTGATTTTCTTAATTAGGGGTGTGCACGGGTCGGTACGGTTCGGTTTTTGCGATAATCCAAACACGTACCGATAATATCGGTTTTTCATATTTTAAAACCGTGTATGTCGGTTTTTTTTCGGTTTGGTACTAATCGGTTTTTCGGTTTTCGGTGAACGGTATTGGTATCAATTCGATTTATTTTCGGTTTCGGTTTTGTTATCGGTTCGAATCGGTTCGGTATAAAACCGATGCTTGATTAACGGTGAATTCGGACTTCTATCACATTTCTTTGAGAAAATTAGCAAGTAACAATTCAAAACTATTTAATAAAACAAATTTACAACCATTAAAAAAAAAAAAAAAACCTGCTGCCATAAAAAAATAGAATGAGATTACAACTAATAAACTTGATCTCATTAATGCCATCTTCAAAAAAATATTAAGTATGTGAATATGGCCACATTGATTACCAAAAAAACTTGCCGATTTTTACTATATATCAAACGACGTCGTTTTGTATTCCCAAATCGGTTCGGGTCGGTAAATCGGTTCGGCAAAAAAAAATTCTCCATACACATACCGATTTTTTCGGTTTTTAAAAAAATATTTACCGTGTATGCGGTTTGAAGTCGGGACGGTGTATATCGGCACGGTTTTTTCGGTTTTCGGTTTGGTTTTTCGGTTTCTCTGTTTTTATGCTCACCCCTATTCTTAATATGTGTGCAACTAACACAAGTGACAACTATTGAGGGAAGGAGGGAGTACAATAAAAGTGAAATTCATGCAACAAATATTTATTTATTTAAAATTTGAATTATTTTTTCAAATTAAGTCAAACACATTTATTCAAACTTTAAAAGTCGATTTTTCTAAAATTATTAAAATATAGAAAATGATATCAAAACAAAATTCGAATGTTAATATTATTTATATTCTTTTTGACATATAATAAATCCGAGCTAAATTATATAAATATATAACAATTTTGATATTGTAAATATATAGATTTGAATATTTTTAATAAATTAAAATTTTATTCAAAATTGGAAATATCCAAAATTTTATTTAGTTTCAATTTTGATGTAAATGTGATTTTGTAGAAAAAATGTTTGGAATCAAATTTTGGAAACCCAAATGAGAAAAAGAAAATGTTCGAAAAACTTAATATTTTGAATTGAAACGGCAAAATAAAATGATATAAAAAAATACTTAGCTTGTAAGAAATTTCACCCTTACCATTAGTCTTTATTTTTTTTCATATTACATTCGAATATATGTGTTTGACTTAATTTGAAAAAATATTCAAATTTTAAATAAATAAATTATTTTTGCATAACTCCCCCTTATATTGAAGAAAAATGCACCAAACCCCCTTGTGTTGCTATAAATTTGCATGAAATTCTCTCAATAGTTAACGGTGTTAATTTATAATGGAATAGGGGATTTCATGCAAGATATAAAACACAGGGAAATTGTATGCAATAAATTAACACAGGAGAGTTTGGTGCATGTTTTTTTATAACATAAGGGATTTTTATGCAGCTTACCCTGAATATTGTGGGCAATTAATGTTGATCATGTAATCATCGGGAACAAGCCTTAGCCATAGGTTTAGTATAAATATGTTACGTGGTATCATCAAGAGTGAAGTTCTTTCTATAAAATTAAACAAATTTGATGTTTCATTATTAATCTGATGTTGAAGGGTTAACATGCCGATAAAAAAAATGACATCGAAAGTCTAATGACGCAAAATGCGGTGTGATAAATCGTAAATCCAACTCCCAACTTTCTATTTAACAACAATTTTGCAGAATATATGGTGGTTTTATGTTTGTTTGTGTTGAAGGTTTAGTTTATATATAGGGGAGTAGCTATTAATCTTTACATTGCATATAGTTTTTCCCATTTTTTTATGTACGCGGGGACGTAAAATGGAAAACCTGCTCATAACATCTTTAAATTAGCTTTTTTAATTGACTAGTTGGAGCTTATTTTATGTTCGATTCCACAACAAAAAATTAAAACTCCACGCTCTAACTATGTATTGAATTGATAAACAAAGGCACAGTTTAAATCAACTATAACTTCAATGTTTAATCACTCTTCATCATTTTATGGGTAATCATTATGGGATTCATTCATCTAATTACTTATTAAAACAACTATTTGCATGTTATTCGAAGAAAAACTAACGATGCAATGTAAGCCTAAAATAAGTTCCTTCCATAATTCTTATAAGTTATATTTTATGCATATTTTTCAAGTTATAAGCGATATCTTCTTTTGTTGGGAGGTATAATTTTCTCAATAATTATTTTTTCACTACGTTTTAAGAGAAGTCACAATGTGATCAAGTAAATGTGATAAAAAATTCCAGGATCGTGTATCAAGTTGAAGATTAATTAGCCAGAGTTCTGTGGGGACAGCGACCAAGCAACCATCAATGGCGCCATAGCACAAATAATACATGATATTTCATTTGCAATTTTTTAAGGAACCATAGAAAACATGTTATACACACACAACTAACAACGTTTAGAGCAACACAACTAAAAAAAATACTTCAATTGTTAGAGCAATAGAAGTTGGCTCGTGTTTGGGGGACAAATTAGGCTCATGATGCAATTATATATGATTTAATTTTTTTCAATTCTCTATCTTCTAAATTTGGGCTGCTACATTGTTTGTTTGTGACAATCTTATGTTTTTATCTTCACTTACTTGTTACTTTATGGTCTTTATATGGTTTATCTTTACCAATTGTATAATTATTTGAATTTTTATCACGTATCTCAAATTCTATAAATTTTAGTTATTGTTCTATGAAATTAAACAATGTTAAGTGCAACTGTTTCTTAAAGATCATTTTCAAAAAATCGTGCTTGTTTGGAAATTTTGATCTATTAGAATAAATCTTGATAGTAAATACAAATAACCTTTTAAGGTAGTTATGATGGTGACGGGAATAAGAAACTGATAAATATATAGGGTTGAATACAGTTTGCACCCTTAGAGTATAGGGGCTGTAATATTTGCACCCTTGAAATATCAAATGTAACACTCACTCGGTCACCGCCTCCATTCATAGATATAATAATAAAATGTTGACTTTAATGACGTGACATATTTTCTTCTCATAATGCCCTTCGAATCATTATAAATATGAAGATGAATATTGAATAATATTTAAAAAAAAAATAAAATCTTGAATTAAATTTCATTATAATATAAAAAAACCTAATTTAATTTCTTGGAAAAATCTAAATTTTCCGTCAAATATTTTATGTTTATCTTCATTGATGTTTAATATTTAATAACAGTAAATTTTGAATAAGATATGCAACAAATTATAGATATTTGCAAGTGATATGTACTGATCGTAAAAACATCCCCAGAATATTGTATGGCTACAATGAACATAGCAAATAGTCGCATGATTTATACATTCAAATGTTTACACCGACAATAAAGGGAAAGTGAAAAATAAATATTGAAATTAAACTAAATTCGATTTTTTTTCTCTGTAGCAAATGTTTTCTTTCATATTCATCATTAATTTAAGGGGTAATATGCACGACACTCCTCAAATCAAACCTAATTAAATGTGAATGACAACCTTAATTAAATTATTTTAACTAAATTCTTAGTTCAAAACAAAATTTTATATACATCCTTTTATTTTCTTTTAACCTGAAAATACCCTTAATATACATAATAAAAAATCACGTGATTTCCTCACTCTCTCTCTTTGTTTGCGCCGCCATAACTCCTCCCCTTCTCTCTCTTTCTCTTCTTCTCGTTCTATATTTTTTTGTGCCACCCAACAACTCCCCTGTTGGGAATCGGACACGTGTACGCAGCGGAAAACAAAAAATTTATGCGATTTAAACAAATTTAAAACACATAAACACATGCCCGATAATTGAAATCAATTAATTGCGTACCTTTGCGCTTCCAGTGAAATTAAAAACAACATACATGCTTAATTACTTAATCAGAATTAAATCAATTAGCATGCTCGCGTTCAAATCAAATAATCATGCTCGCAATGAATAAACAATTTCATGTAGTCACATAAAATCGTACAAGAATGAACATATATATTCAATTTAAACGTAACCGAATCTATCGACAATTGATTCGAAAGTTTACCTCTTGAAGCGTGAGGTAGGCACACTTAGCAAAGGTAGATTGCCACGGAAACCAATCCGTGCAACCCGGGGCAGCAACGGCGGAACGGCAGCAGCTACTAGACGAGCTACGGTGGCGCGTGTGGCTCACGCGCTGTCTTCGGGCGGCGCGTGGGAATGCGTGCGGCGTCGGCTCGTGTGCTGCTCCTCGATTCTTCGATCTTCGATCTTCCTCCTCTCGCATTTCACCTCGTATACTTCGATCTACTAAACACGTGGCACTAGACACGTAATAGTTAGAATAACGGAAGAATAGAAAGAAGGAAAGAACTACCAATGTGAATCGGCCAAGAGATGGCCGATTCCGGCAAGAATCAGGCGACGGCGATGATGGTGGCCGCGGTGGAGAGTGGCCGAGAGAGAGGGGGAGCAGCTTTAGGGTTTGTGTGTGTTGTTTTTGTGTGCAAGACCTATAAATCAAGTATTTATAGTGTCTTGCATAAAATCCTAACGGGCTTAAGTTGGACCGGACCCAACAACTTAAGTTCGTTACTTCTTTTACTTGCTCGTCTCTCTCAATTCAATGATCGGAAAATCGTAACGATTATATTTTCGGAATCACTATAATGTCCTCGTCATTACGAGTGCCAACTGTCTATTTCCAACTTTCCAAAAGTGGAAACCCTAATTCAGTGCACTTTCTAAATTTGGAAACTTCCCGATTTAGAAAGTCCACTAATATGTTTGCTTATTCTTTTCCTTTTCTTATTCTCATTCATAATTCCAAATTACGAATGTCGGACCCAATCATATTGGCTTCCAATCATGCAAAGATAAACAATTTTATCTCTGACCGTTTATTCAAAGATCTCATGTGCACGAGCAGTGTGACCCTCGATGGTTCAGGTGTAAGCTAGCCGTGGGTCCACAACCCTTTGTGGTCAAAACTCGTCCATTAGAGTTACGATTAAGATGAAGCTTGTTTCACCTTAATCACCCAACGAATCAAGATTGGCGTCTAGCAACTACGCGTCATGATTCCCTAGATACAAATGAAGTGCCTGCAAGAACCTTCAGATATAATTAACGTACAGTACGATCCCTTCGATTCATATGTCCCGATTGAACTAGAGGCATTGGTTCATCGAGACCTCTTTATTTGTTCAATGACCGTGCGATCGTTCTAAGTGTTGTAATTGTTACGTGCATGACTTAGAGAATCGAATTCTCTAATCATCACTTAGTCAGCTCTGGCCAGAGACTTAAAATGATTACAAACTATCAAAACACACAGGACATCCAAGACTATTCTAGCGATCGAATCCCCGACTACAATGCACAGACCTCCCACTAGATTTCGGACTGCACGAACACTGGCCCTTGGGATGGTCCTCGGTGGAACTCAGGGACAGGTCACGATACAGCTGGTCTTCTAGTGAAGTCACGGTGATGTTTAGGTCATAAGGACTAATGGTGTACAACAATACCATAGATATCTCTACTCGATTATTGGGAACCACTTAGAGATTTCTAGGGTGAGGGAGTTCAGTGAACTCGTCACTTTACGAGCACCCACTTATGCATGCCGATATCACAATACCGTTTACTGATGAGATGCAATACACATACACTAAGTGCTAGTCTCTTAATGGGAAATGCCGATATCCTCATTGGTGGCGTAACCCTTCGACTAGGAACACGTTTAACAGTTATAATACTTAAGTAAATATCTCACGATCCTAACGATCAATTACTAGTACTTGTAATAACTGTAAGGACTATATCTATGCTTGTGACAAAGGGACAAATATATAGAATGCCAATTTGTTTTATCATTAATACGAATAAAGGTTCGTTTATTACCATAATAAATACGAAAGACCACAACCACATGTTGGCTTGTTAGTCACCTACTCTAACATCCCCTTCACTCTGTTTTTTTTGTTTGTTCTTGTTTTTATATATTTTAGTAGATCTGAATTTTTTATCTTTTGAGGTGGAGAACAACCGATCTACAACCAGCGGTGGTGGCTATTACGGAAGAGGCGATTGCATCACCATTTGTGCGCCTGGTTAGGGGGCGGCAGAGAAGGGTTGCTGATGTGTTTCGACGTCATTGATCTGCTTGTTGCACGTTTTCGAAGGCGACTAGGGCTGGTTGTGAATACATGGTACATGTGTGTGTAGTTGCTTATGAGGCGATGACGGCTCAATGGTGGCTGTTCTTCGTCTGCTGGCGGTGCTGGGGTTTAAAGGGTGAAATAATAATTTTCAAAATAACTAACGTAGTCTACGGGGTCTGACGGCGCTGTGATTTTAAAGGTCGGCCCTAAGGTTCAAGAGGGCGAATCTAGGGTTTCAGGGTGACTATAGTTATCTATAGAGTACTACAAGAGACTATGGGTTACTACGGATGACTATAAATAATATATATATATATATATATATATATATATATATATATATATATATATATATATATATATATATATATATATATATATATATATATATATATATACATACACGCGGGCAACAAATTGTATGTTTTGATGTTGTATGAATATAAACAAACGTTTGATGTATCGTATGATGAAAATTCTGTTATAATCATTCATTAATGATTCATCAGTGGAACATAGTAAACTAAGTATACTTACTACACAAAAAAGTAAATAAAAAATAAGCAAATAACTTTACTGTTGAATAATTTTCCAAATGCATTGAATCAGCTTGTACCAGTAGATTGAAAAATTAAACTAGGAACAAAATCATCAACTATGTCTTTCATGTTGAGCTTAAACGTAATTAGATTTAATAACTTAGTTAATGCAATCAAAACTAAACTATAGACAACATACCATTGGAAAAGGGCATCTCTACATCTCGCATCATAACTAAGACCTTCTCCACTACCTCGTTTTGGTCCTGTTTTTACACAATCAGAACGTTAAGAAAAATAATTCAATTTTGCGAGGCGTAGAGTGTTCATACAACTGCATATAATGATATACATAGTAATACGCTTAGATACTTAATAACCACAATCAAGGGACATAATAGTTCTTACTAAACTTATTATATAAAATCACAGCACAAATTATTAAAAATACTAAAGCACATACATTAAGTTCACCTCTTATAAAGCCAAGATACCAAGTTTTCTATCTAATTGCAAAGAAAGTGGAGATTAATAACAATAAAGTTAAAGGCTATTATACATTGCTTGAAAATAGTAGTGGCTTTCCATGATAGGGTCGTCAATAACTGGTTTCCTATTTGCCACTATAAATAGAAAGCAATACATTATTTATTTGATCCTTCTACTTTACTAAAGATGAACAAAAAACGGAGAATACCATTACTATTGGGAAAATAACAAACAAGCTACTTATTTTAAAGGCAAAACAAACTATTCATATAATCCAACTTTTTATTCAAACACCATTAATAAATATTTTAATTACAAAAAATATAAGTTTTATATGTTTTGAAAAAAAACGCTATTATTGATCATGACTCTTAGTTTTACGGGCTAATCCGACGTCAGAAATTCAAATTTCACCAACATAGTTAGTGATTATTAATTTTGAATTAATAAATAAGCGAGAAAAATAAAAATCTAAACTGCAACTTAACTATAGATAAACATGATTATCAATCTCTATACCTTAAACTATTGAGAAATTAGTAAATACTCACCATCAATTTTGAAATACTTATTTGTAAACAACATTAGTTGTAATATTTGAAGTATATCCTTCTTTGTCGGTTATAAGTTTTTCAAACCAGTGCGCTTGGTAACCGTTGAAACAACGATGTATAGCTGACCACGTGAAAAAACGGGTTTCGGAAGATAAACACCAATATGTTGGAGAGATTTTCCCTGACTTTTGCTTATAGTCATAGAAAAGGAAAGGCAAATAGGAAACTGTCGACATTGAAAGTGGAAAGAAATTTTCTTATCCGATAGTGTTAACGTCAATCTTGGAATTAAAACCTTATGTCTAATGTTAATACTTCAGATAATTTGGGCTTCCAAAACACGATTTCCTAATCGAGTAATTGAGAGTCTTGTGCCATTGCACAATTCTGATGACTGATCTATATTTCTCAACAACATTACTAGAACACCTTTCTTTAGTTTCAATTTATGGTTCGGTATACCTGACAATGTAAGAGAATTCAAAAATTCCGGTGTATGAATGTCTTTCTTTGTAGTACGAAAACTGCTATTGGCTGTACACGGGCTATCAAAACTCAAATATATTTGCTCTTCATCAGGAACCAAAGATAGCATGTAATCGTTTACAACTTCAACGATCTCATTTGTCTGTGCCAATATCGCTCTTTCTTCAAAATAATTATGATCATTCAATTTGGTAAGAAATGATGGATAAATTTCTTCTACAATAGAAGCCAACAAGTTACTTGACGACTTTATTAGTAGATCATTAGGAATTTCAATGTATACGACACCATCATTTGGATCACCATTAGTACCGTCGCCTATGCTCAATACCCAATCAGAGAAGCTCTTTATTTTTTCATAATTCAAATTTCCTGAATGAAGCCTCGTATTTCTAGTTAAGGTTAAAACCTCAGAGTTAATCCATAAATATGAGAAATTCAAAGCGGCTGATACAACTTGTTGTCTTGATCCTTTTGGTATAACATGTAGTATTTGTCTAAAATCACCGCCCAAAACAACTACTTTCCCCCTGAAAGGTCTGTATTCTCTCTCTAGATCGATGACCCTTAATATATCCTTTAAAGACCTATCTACAGCCTCAAAACAATGTTTGTGGATCATTGGAGCTTCATCCCAAATGATAAGTTTAGATTTGATTATTAACTCTAATAACGGGGTCCCAACTGCAATGTTGCAAGTAGAATCTTCATTAAGGTTAAATGGGATCGCAAACCTCGAGTGTGCTGTTCTTCCACCAGAATTGAGTAAGGCTGCTATCCCACTCGAAGCAACCGTTAACACAATTTCACCTTTTTAACTTAGAGCTGCTGAGAGTGTTCTCTAAACAAATGTCTTATGAGTACCACCATATCCATACAAAAAAAAAAAAGAGGCCCTCTTGTTTGTTATGGATCCTACTCATTATTTTCTCATAGCCCTTTGTTCTTCAGTAAGACATGTTAATAATCTAGAATGCTCAGCAGCTAATGCAATTCTGTCATAATTAAGCTCATCAAAGATAAGTCTATTTTGTACATGTGTTAGCAAAGACATATCTGGGGAAGGCATTGTTGAAAATTCAGCCAAACTCCTATTATTGCTCCTCAAAATATTCTATATGGCTAAAGCAAAGTTTTGCGACTCATCTTCGGTAAGATGCAACTCTGTAATACAAAAGAATATATATTAGAATTACAAAGTGTAATCTTAATTAAAGAAAAAAATGATAATAATTGACAATAATATTTAAAATAATGGCTAGGAGATAAAATATGAATTTAATATTTAAAATTATATTTAAAATAATATTTAGGAGATAAAAATTTGATAAAAAATTGAAAATAATATTAAAGATGATATTTAGGAGATTAAAATTTGATAAAAATCGAAAACAATATTTAGGAAATTCTGATAAAAATTGAAAATAATATTTAGGAGATAAAAATCTGATAAAAATCGAAAATACTATTTAGGAGACAATTTTTTTATAAAATCGAAAATAATATTTAAAATAATGCTACAACAATGTTTTGCAACTCATCTTCAGAGATGCAACTCTGTAATAGAAAAGAATATATATATATTAGAATTACAAAGTGAAATAAGAGTATTGCTCTTTGTCTGTGTAACATATCATCACTTAAGTGATGCCATATTGCATTCCAAACCACTTCTGGTCTAGAAATTTGATTTGACAACAATAATATTGTGAACATCCTTCTTAGAAAGTTACCGGTCCCCCATTCACTTGCTTCCCCAATCCCGTCAATATACTCGTTGTCATCATCTAATAAACGGATAGCATAGCAAGCATCTTCAAACGTAGGATAACGAACATTATTGATTGTTCTTAACTCCTCAAAAGAAGAAGGACCTTTAGCTATATTGAGTAACATTCTCAAATAATATATTTCGCCACTTCCTGGAGTTACAAAATGAATTCTGCCAACTGCAAACATTTTCTTCCGTGGAGACCACTCATGTCGAGGTTGTTTTCAAACAAATTTCGCAGGAAATTGTGCATATTTAAGTGTTTTTGCTTCAAGATATTTTCTGTTTGTTAGCATTCATGCCACAAACTTTGATTGGTGTATATAGCGCCTGCCAAGAATTGATTCTATACGCTCATCACAGCAAAAACAACAACTTGTTCATCAGGCAAGTGAATTGGCAAACCTTCAACAACCGGTTCTCTGTAAAGAACATCAACTGAAACAACTTTACATACTGCCTCACATGGTGATAGGTACTTGCAATCGTAGTACACCTTTATTTCATCTTGGTGTTGTGGGTTGTTATTCGTCGAGTCCTGATAAAAACTCGCAGTGACACGATCATTACCTTTGTTCACATATTTGAAGAGGTACTTAATTGATCTCGATTGATTGGACCACTCAACATTGGTATTTGTCTTATATCTTTTCATCAAATATGGATTATGAGGAACCATTATTATCAAGAAAATCTTTACCCTTTTTAATAACTCTTCCACTGTCTTTTCTTCTATATAATGGATAACCATCATCATCATGCGTTGTTACATCACTAAATTGTGTTGGGAAGTGCTTCGTACACCTTCCATTTTGCATGCACAAAGCATTTGGATTCAATACACCACATGGTACATGAATCATGAGAGAACTTACACAACTATGAAGTATAGGGTCTTCATATTCATCCGGAATTTCAGCAGATATTATTCTGTCAATATCTTCTAAATTTTGACATTTGTTATTGGGATGCAACAAAATTAGAATATGAGCATATGGTAACCCATGTTTTTGAAATTCAATCGTGAAAGAATTTATGGTCCCGAATTCGTTTAATACAGAGGTGTTATCTTAAGTGTTATGACACTTGAACAAACATGCAGCGGAAATATAAAGATAAAAGAACAATACTCAGAATTAAAAATGTTCACAAGTAAAGACTTGTGAACTTTCCCTTTACAGGACGGAAAAATATATTAAAATCAGTATTCCAAGAATACAAACAGAAGAGGTGCGAAAACTTCTTCCTTATGAATGAATCATTCTCATGATCATTCTTACATTCAAATCTAGATACAAAAAGAAAAATATTAAAAATTCTAGATTTCAAAGATGTACTCGTGAGGAGTACGTAAAGAACTTATGAATGAATCACTATCTTGATCATTCTTACAACCAAGTCTAGAAACATATATACTAAACAATCTAGACTACAAAGAATGTACTTATGAGAAGTACGTAAAGAATGTACTCATAAGGAGTACGTAAAGATTGTACTCATGAGGAGTACAACCAACCGATCCTAAAAACACACTAAAACACTCATGTATTCTTTTCAGCTCTCGGTGTTTTTTTTTTCTTCGGAATCGATAAATTTCATTGAGTATTGAAATCGGTATTTATAGACATTTCAAGCTTCCACTCATCAGCCCATGATCTGCAAGAAAACCAACCACAAGAGCACTCAAGAAAATGGGTTAGTGGGTTAGTTAGGAAGTTAGAATAAAATCCACAATTAAATCCACTAAGCACTACTTAGCCCACTAAGCACTATACTTAACCCACTAAGCACTATACTTAACCCACTAAGCACTACTTATTCCATAACTAAAATTTAGTTTAAAAAATAAGAAAGTTAAAAACACAATGTGGAAATAATCCACGTGTTTCAAACTCTCCCTTTTTAACTTTCTGATCAAAACTAAATTTTAGCTTAACTCCCCCTGAGTCATTGCTTGAACTCCCCGTGAATTTGACAACCAACATTAACATAAACGTTCAGAGGAAAAAAAAACAGAACAAAGTCAACAATGATTATAAAAATAATTAAAGTAGAATATCCAAAGTCTCCTCAGTATCAGCTGCTGCTCCTCCATCATCAGCACTGGATCCACTGCTTTCCTCTGCTCCTTCTTCCCTGACTCCTTGCTCTCTGCCTCTGGGATCCAAAGGGTGAGAAGTCCCTGCTTCAACTTCATGACTAGCTTTTTCTCCCCCTTTTTGATCAGAAAGCGCCTTTTCAAGCATGTCCACCATGGACTGATGATAAGTAATCTGAGCTAGAGAGTGAGTAAGCTGCTGTAACAGAAGATCTCTAGGAACAGAAACAAGAATGTTAGGAGTGTTGTCAACATGAGGAGCAACACCTTCAGTACCAAGATTATTTTGACCTGATTCAGCTGAGAGGAAATTATCTCCATTCCAGGGAAGATCTTGGACATGAGGAGCTTTTAGAAAATTTTGAGAAACAGTGATCATGCCTAGTGGAGTGTGAAGATATTCTGATTCATCTTGACCCAAATTTTGAGAAAGCAAAATGGAGTAGATGAGAGAAGGATAAGGAAGATGAGTGGAGGATGAAATTTTCTGGGCAAGCTGACCTATATTATTAAAGAAAAGCTTTCCAAAATCAACTGGTAATCCCATCCTCAATTTTGTACATGAGTACAACATGAGGTTTAGTGACCACATAAACATTTTTGGATGGAATCCAATTCATCACTGTGAGTCTGAACAGGACAGAATAAAAAGCAGTGAGTTGAGAAACTTTGAATTTTCTGGGGTGAGTAGGCCAACATTTTAAACGGTTGCCAGAAAGAGTCTTACAAACCTCAGTAAAATCACCATAATTATCCTCATCAATCACAGTAGGAGTTTGTAAATGATAGTTGATAATTTTGGGAGAAAAGGGAGAAAATGGAATTTCACACAAAAACTTTGCCAAAGTTTGGAGAATTTTTCTTTAAAAAAGAGGTTTGTAACAGAGGGATCATAAGGACAGGCAATCTCAACTAGACTAAGGATTTTTCTTTGATCACGAAAATCAGTAATCCTATGTCTATTAAACTCATCCTTGGAAATTTTCTTCTCCTCAATGAATTGGCAATTCATGATTTGAGGACTCAAATTTGAATCAGATTCAAAATAAAAGGTTGTACTGAAAGCATTGTTTACCTCAAAAGGAGTTGACAGATCATTCCCATCCAATTTCAGCTCTTCTTCCTAAGAAGATTCCTCTTCTTCTGAGTCTTCAAGTTCATCTGGGATGTATGCTGGCTCAGGTGATGCAACACGTGGGGCAGCATTTTCCTGCATCTGAGAGAATTCCTCAGACGAGTCACTGTCTGACTCTGAGGGTGGCAAATTTTTGCGAAATGAGGCAAGGGGAACTTCCCAACTATCATCACTTTTCTCTTCTTCTTCAGCCTGGGAAGGTGATGCATCCACTTGAACAGCTGCCTCTGCCAGAGTTTCCAGTGGATCTTCATGTGGAGCAGAGGGTGTTTCTTCAGTGGTGGTGAAATCCTGGGCATCAACAGTGGGAATGTCTACATGCTCAGCAGAAGACATCCCAGAAAAGTCAGGCATTTCCTCATCCTGGTAGGGAGCAGCATCCTCAGCAGCATTCTGAAGGGCATTGTCTGAAACAGTAGGTGCGGCAGCATTTTCAGGAACATGTGCAGCAACATCTTCGGAAACAAGATGTTTGAGAAGAGGCTGCTGCCATGTTAGGCTGAAGTGTCTCCCCCTGAGTTGATGCTGGTGGAGTTGAGTCGTTGGAGGATGACTCAACAAAGCTTGAGGAGAGAGCTTGGGCTTCTTGTTCTGCAAAGGTTAGATCTCCTTCTTCATCAACCAAATGAAGGCCTCTTGGTGGGTTTGGCCTAACTGGAGTACGGCTACCTCTGCCGCCTCTTCTTCCACCTCTGCCGCCTCTGCTGGGAGAATTTTCTTCCCTTCGGCGTTGTGACCCAGTAGCATTCAGATCTGGGAAAGGATTCATGCGCTTGGACCGGTGAGTTGGAAATCTTCCTGCAGTGGAAGAGGGACCCACGTACTCGAAGTTGTCTGGGTCAATCGGATTCAGCTCGTCTCCGGACTCAATAAAGCTGATCGGCATAGCTTCAAGGTTGACAGGATGAACGATGATGGCTAGATTCTGGTCTACTGGTTCAGGTGCTGCAGCATCGTTGTGGACAACACCAACGGCGGCTGGAAGAGGATTTCTAGGAGGAGATGCCATGATACAGTAGATAAAGAAATTGCTTCTCGTGCTTTTGATTTGAGAGTGTGAATTTTTGAAAGATTAAGCACGAAATTTATAAGCCCTAATTTTTGCTGAAGAAGGGGAAAAAAAATTGAAGTCGAGAAGATGAAGAAGTGGTGTGCGTTTTTCTTGGAGAAAGTGTGATTAAGGAGAATAAAAGTTTCTTTGGCAGTTTAAAGCAAACCGTGACACATGGCACAATAAGGAGTGAACTTAGTGGAAAATGAAAGACTAACCCATGTACCCATGACCCATATAAATAGGAATAATTCAAAAAATAATAAAAATAAAACCGTAGCACTCATGAATTATTCACAAAAATAAAAAACATATTTATTAATGATTAATAGTGTGAGAAAAATAAATTGGCTAACAAGCATAGATTTTATTATATATATATATATATATATATATTTTTTTTTTTTAAACTCTTATTTTCAAGTCAAACAATTCACATGGAACATGATCAAGTGTTCAGTTTGAAGGTTCCTCAGTTACTAAGATATGACTATCAAAATAGAGGAGTTTGACTTATGTGAGTGTAATTATTCCCCAAATGTTTACATGAAGCATGATCACGTTTCAAGGTGAAAGACTTCCAGTTACTTATTTAGAAAAATAATTCATCATAGTGAAGTCATTATTTAAAGAAGCTAAGCTTCAGTAAATTATGTTGCAGTTTAAGATATTTGATGAGGTGCTGCAACATATTTCAGGACATGTTTATTGAGTACACATCCCGAGAGATTTTCTGAGTTTAGAAAACCTCTCATAATCTAATGCCTTTGTAAAGATGTCAGCCAGCTGATCTTCTGTAGGAATGTACTTTAAGCACACTATATTTTTCTCAACTATATCACGAATAAAATGATGTTTAATATCTATGTGTTTAGTTCGTGAGTGTTGAACAAGATTTTTTGAAATGTCAATAGCACTTGAATTATCACAATATATGGTCAGGGTATCACTGGTCAACCCATAATCTCCCAACATTTGTTTCATCCAAATTAGTTGACCACAACATCCTCCAGCAGCTACATATTCTGATTCAGCTGTTGAGAGAGATACACAATTTTGCTTTCTACTAAACCAAGAAACCAGATTATTCCCCAAAAAGAAACATGCACCTGAGGTGCTTTTTCTGTCACTAATATCCCCAGCCCAATCAGAATCACTAAAACCTATCAAGTTTGTATTAGTGTCTTTGAAAAACTGAATCCCTAAATCTACTGTACCTGCAACATACCTAATAATCCTCTTCACAGCTTTAAGATGAGTGACTTTGGGATTAGCTTGATACCTGGCACACACACAAACACTAAACATAATGTCAAGCCTGCTTGCTGTTAGATACAGAAGGCTTCCAATCATGCTTCTGTAAAGAGTGCTGTCAACATCTTCAACAACATCGTCCTTGGACAGTTTTTGACTTGATCCCATTGGAGTTTTCATGTGCTTGGCTGACTCCAACTCAAACCTCTTGAACAGATTGAGAGCATACTTCTTTTGATTTACAAAAATTCCTTCACCTGTCTGTTTGATCTGGAGTCCTAGGAAGTAATTCAACTCTCCTACCATGCTTATTTTAAAAGTGTGAGACATAGAATCTACAAAAGACTGTAAGAGGTTAGCACAAGTAGAACCAAAAACAATATCATCAACATATATCTGTACAATAATGATATGGTTATTTGTTCGTCTGACAAATAGAGTTATGTCTGCTTCTCCTCTAGTAAATTGTATTTCAAGTAAGAAGTCAGTGAGTCTTTGATACCAAGCTCTAGGAGCTTGTTTAAGACCATACAAAACCTTCTTAAGCTTGAACACATGATCAGGTTTGGCAGAATTTTCAAAACCCTTGGGCTGCTCTACATATGCTTCTTCATTTAAAACACCATTTAGAAATGCACTTTTGATATCCATCTGATACAATTTGATTTTAAGAAAACAGGCTATAGCAAGAAGTAACCTAGTAGATTCCATTCTAGCTACTGGAGCAAAGGTTTCATCAAAATCTATACCTTCAATCTGAGTATAACCTTGTGCTACTAATCTAGCCTTATTTCTGACAACTGTACCTTTTTCATCTGTTTTGTTTTTGAAGATCCACTTAGTTCCTATCACATTTACATGACTTGGTCTGTGAACTAAGTACCAAACATCATTCCTGATGAACTGATTCAGTTCTTCATGCATTGCATTGATCCAGAATTCATCCTTCAGTGCTTCTGCAATATTCATTGGTTCGACTGAAGATACAAAGCAAATAGCTCCAGTTAGTGCACATTCATAAGATAAATTTGCAAATCTTACCATATCTTTGTAATTCACTCTCTCTTTTCTTCTGGTCCTTATTCCATCAAAGATATCTCCCACAACTTGAGTAGAGGGGTGATTTTTCTGGATTCTACTTGATGGTTCCTTTCTGCAGACATCATGAGTTGGCTGCAATTCAGCTTCTGTGCTCTCTGTAGGCTGTATTGAGTCAGATGTGGTAACACATGGCTCAACACCCTCTTCTCTTGAAACTGGACTGTTTATATATGGAGCATCTGTGGCAGTAGTGTCTCCTCTGGTTGTTTCTCCTTCAGCAATCAGGTCATAAACTTCATCTTCAGCTGTTTTACTGCGGAGATCAGCAAAATCATCAAATACCACATTTACAGATTCAATAATGGTTCGACAATCTCCTTCTTCTTTACTGGCTTGTGTTTCTTCACTTGGTTTTTGAACCCTAGACCTTCATTTTTGTTGTACTTCTCCAGTGACACAATCTCTTTGAGTTTAGTTGTGTCTGTATTCATCCTCTTGATTGCTAGAGTCGCTTCTTTGAGTTCATCTTTCACCTTTGCCAGTTCAAGATCCTTCTTGGTGATACCAACCTCCAAATGAGTGATTGTTTCTTTGAGGGAGGAGTTTTCCTTGTTGGCTGCATCTAGAGCTTGAGTCTTCTTTTCCAGGTCAATAACCAATTTCTTACACATTTCTTCCTCATCACTAACTGCTTCATTACTGGATTCTGCTGCATTCAAAGAAATAGAGTTTAAACATGTATAATGATCAGTATTTAACTCAGAAATTTCAGTTACTGAAAGTGTTTCAGAAAGTGTTGCAGCATCCAGAGGAACTCCTTGTGATTCTGTTTCAGAAGTATTTCCAGTGATATATCTGACAGAGAGGGCTTGTTTAGTGGATTGCTGTTCCTCTGTCTGTTCCGGTTGCTCTTCCTCCTCATCACTGACTGCACAAATCAGACTCATTCCTCTTCTTCTTAAGGTATTTGCACATTCATTAGCATAATGTCCAAATCCTGAACATGCCCTGCATTTAATATGATCCAAGTTAGGTGGTTCAGAATTTGACCGAATAAATGAAGAATTTTTTGAAGTGTTTTGAGAAGATGTTTGAGGAAATGTTCTCTGTGGAATAGATCTGTTCCGGGGTTGAGTTTGTCGATTTTGTGGAGAGCCTTCTGGAAATAACTGTCTGGGCTTGATTCCACTTCGTCTGTACGCCCTATTGAATTTCTGAATCTGAAATGCCACATTGTTGAGACATTCTTCTGCATCATCATCATTTTCCGGAGCAACATCTTCCTTCTCTAATTCTGCCTGGAGTGCATTTGAGATAGCCTTTCCTTTCTCCTTTCTTTGATCTTCAAAGTTCATCTCTCTAGACTTTAGACTACCAATTAATTCGTCCAGCCGTAGAGATGATGTATCTTTAGCCTCTTCAATAGCAGTAACCGTCATGCTGAACCTTTCTGGAAGAGTTCTCAATACCTTATTCACCAGTGTCTCGTTGCTCAAGGGACCACCTAAGGATTGAAATTCATTAGCTAAATCAATCAATTTCTCATTGTACTGAGAAATTGTTTCAGTTTCCTCCATTCTCAGTCTCTCAAATTTGGAAGAGAGTAATCTGAGCTTGGTTCTTCTGACACTATCTGATCCCTCACAATGTAGCTGAAGAACTTCCCAAGCATCCTTCGCAGAAGTGCACACTGAGATCAATTTAAACATTGTTAAATCTACTGAATTGAAAATTGCATTTAACGCCTTTGAATTTTGGTTAGCATTTGCAAGATCATCTGGTGTCCACCGTAATTCTGGTGTTGGAAACACATCCCCATCCACATCTGTGATAGTTGGTGGCTTCCATCCAGTGAGAATAGATCTCCAGGCTCTCTCATCAATGGCTTTGATGTACGCCCTCATCTTGACTTTCCAGTAGGTGTAGTTTGTGCCATCAAGTACAGGAGGTCGCATAGAAGCAGTCATCTGAGTATCCATCACGAATTCGTTTCTGTAAAAAAATAGGAACAAACACTTAGTATACGTCAAGTGTTGGCTCTTGATGCCAATTGAAAGAATTTATGGTCCCGAATTCGTTTAATACAGAGGTGTTATCTTAAGTGTTATGACACTTGAACAAACATGCAGCGGAAATATAAAGATAAAAAAACAATACTCAGAATTAAAAATGTTCACAAGTAAAGACTTGTGAACTTGCCCTTTACAGGACGGAAAAATATATTAAAATCAGTATTCCAAGAATACAAACAGAAGAGGTGCGAAAACTTCTTCCTTATGAATGAATCATTCTCATGATCATTCTTACATTCAAATCTAGATACAAAAAGAAAAATATTAAAAATTCTAGATTTCAAAGATGTACTCGTGAGGAGTACGTAAATAACTTATGAATGAATCGCTATCTTGATCATTCTTACAACCAAGTCTAGAAACATATATACTAAACAATCTAGACTACAAAGAATGTACTTATGAGAAGTACGTAAAGAATGTACTCATAAGGAGTACGTAAAGATTGTACTCATGAGGAGTACAACCAACCGATCCTAAAAACACACTAAAACACTCATGTATTCTTTTCAGCTCTCGGTGTTTTTTTTTTCTTCGGAATCGATAAATTTCATTGAGTATTGAAATCGGTATTTATAGACATTTCAAGCTTCCACTCCTCAGCCCATGATCTGCAAGAAAACCAACCACAAGAGCACTCAAGAAAATGTGTTAGTGGGTTAGTTAGGAAGTTAGAATAAAATCCACAATTAAATCCACTAAGCACTACTTAGCCCACTAAGCACTATACTTAACCCACTAAGCACTATACTTAACCCACTAAGCACTACTTATTCCATAACTAAAATTTAGTTTAAAAAAATAAGAAAGTTAAAAACACAATGTGGAAATAATCCACGTGTTTCAAATCGTGTTGATGACTGCATCAAAAATAAAATATAACAGTGAGAATAATCAATCATATCATATTAGTATATTTGTATAAGGGAATGCTTATATAGAACTTGTGACTGTATTATTTAAGTTCCACAAAATTTAAATTTCAGAACATATAGGGCATTTTTATCTAACAACATGAGTTTTGTAGACCTCTAAATGTTTGTCAAACTATGGGAAAAATAAAAAGAACAAAAAACTGTTGAGAAAATAAGGAAAGCATGAACATATAGAGAGTGAAAAAATGGCAACAAATAATGTGAGATGTGCAGACAGTTTTACAAAAGATGACAATAAAAATTAAATAGATTTATCTAGCTAAAAAAAATACAATTTGATTGAAATGCAAAAACCGCAGAGAAAAAAAATCATAAATAAATCAGCAAGTTAGAATCCATTTTACCATAAAACACCTCACCATAAATATGTGACTCCTTTGGAATTTATTTTTAGTTTTAAATATTTTTTAATTGAATAATTTTGAAAAAAAAAAGAAGTAATGATTTTAATTTGATGCATATAATACTTGGTACATACCTAATTTGACTTTTCCGAAAACCTGTCCCCGTATTATCTCCTTAATCAAATGATTGAGTTTGATTTTAAAAATTTGGCAAATAAAATCGGGTCTATCTTCAGATTTTAAATTTTGATCTTGTAGGGTCCTTGTTATTTCTATCTACTTTTGGTTGCACGTGAATGTAACAAACAAATCAGGATACCCAACCCATCCACATATCGCCATTGCATCTTGATAATTTTGGATCATATACCGTGCTCCATTAGTAAAGGATCCAAGCAATATGATACGTTTTCCTGTTGTTGATGGATCCTGTTCTCCTCGTCGTATTGCTTCTGACAACCCTTTATACATTTCAACCCTCACTTGTTTCTGATGTGTTCGGATATATAGCAGACATAATGACTCAATAATTCTAAAACCATCAACCAAAATTTGTTGGAATAATTTTCTCGAACTTAACAGTATACCATGCTCGCTATATCTCTGTTGAATCCTATATGCAAAGAATTCTCTCATTGTAACTTTTTGTCTTCCATTGGACGATGAAGTGATGTTATCTTTTAGGGAAATGGTATCTCTATATCCATATTCTCCATGCGGAAACAATAGGGGATATTGCAATGGAAGATAAGCAGGGCTTAACGCAGATATACGTTGTAATAATCCAGACCGTGTTTCCACTAATGACTTTATCGGCATCAGCTGAATTGAAATGACCAACTATGAGTCCAGCTACTTCAGATGCAGTAGGTAGATTATATGTTATTCCATCAAAACCTCTTTTTCCAATAAGTCGTAATTTCAAATCATGGAAGTTTGCATCTTCAAATCTATCTCTAACCATCCAATAAGATTGTGCGTAAGGATTGCATTGATCAAGCACGTCTTTGATATCATTAACAATAGAATATCGCAATGCGATGCTGTCTGATTCCATCCTATTAAGAACATAAGATAATACACATTAAAAATTAATCCTTTTCTCTCCCCTTCTCTCGCCTGCCATCGATCCCCACCTCTGCACAACCGCCTCTCCATTGCCACCGCTCCCGACCTCCTTCTATCTTTTATTTCACGATATGAAAAAAAAATGGTTAGGGTTATGGTTTTTTTTTCTTTCCTTCTTCAACTGAAATCATTTCTACAACCCTTGTGGGAAAGCAGCCTCCACCACCGTTGTAATGGAATCAATCAACTCGGAGAAGGATGAAGAAACCTTGGACTGCACCTTCATGGAGAATCGCCGCCGCCGCGCTCCATTGCCCCCGCCCTACTTCTACCAAAGTTTTGGCGGTTAGAGATATCAAGTTTTTCTATTTAATTATTATATTTCCGATTACGCCATTAGCGAGGCGTATCCACGCTGCCGTCATCTCCCCCATAATGCTACCATTGTTTTGCTTTTTTTGTTTTCCCTTTTTTTTTGCTGTGTAAATTGGTTGGGTATCTCGCACATGAAAATACTTGTTTTCGCCACTTTTTTAATTATTGTCAAATTGTGCTATTTGTTTTAGTTGGTTTCGAATTGTGCTATTTGTTTTAGTGGGTTTCGATAATTTATAGTTGGTTTTGATAGTTTTTGTAGTCGATTTCGACAATTTGTAGTTAATTTCGATAACTTTATACTTGATTTCGATAATTCATAGTTAATTTTGATAATAGTTGATTTCAAACTTGTAAACCTTGAATACCATATATTTTTTGGTTATTTACCTTAATTTTATAGTTGATTGTGAAAAAGAAACTAAAAAAATGAAATTACTAGTTGAATAAGAAATTTTTGTATTTGATTATGGAAAGAACAAAAAGAAAAATTGCAAATAAAAAAATATTCAAAATTAATTAAAATATTTAAAAAAAATTAGTTGATTTCGGAAATGTTTTAATTGATTTATAAAAAACAAAACAGAAAAAAAGCTGAAAAAAAGATAATTTTTTTTTAATTTTTTTTTTAAATTATTATTTTTAAATAATTTAATAAATAAAAAAATGGAAATTAAAAAATAATATTTATAGAAATATAAAAAAAGAATCAACTAATTAGTAGTGCGTAATGGGAATTGACTAGTGGAGATGGACAAATTTAAAAACTGGACCTACTACTAATATTGAAAATAAGGGTAGATCCACTCTTGTTAAAAAATGGTAGAGGGGGTTGTCAGTAATAGTCTCTTATTTTGGTCCAGAAATGTTCAAAAGAAATAAACATCTATATTTTATGAATATTTTTTTTATACATTCAATGTTTATATTAATGCAATTTCCATTTTTTTTTTTAACTTGGGTGCTTCTCATGTTGGTTATGGGAAACTTTACTGTTGGAATCTCATCTTAAATGAAGATGTATATGGAGAACACAAATTATTGGAGCGTGCAATAAAGGAAAAAGCCAAAAATAAAATAAAAATTCTTCATTTAAATCTAGACAGATGTAGATCTAAGACAATGAACATAATTAAAACTCATGTCTATTTCATTCCTTCTCCAGTTTAATCTTCTTCAACACCTTGGTGCTTGACATTGTGTTGCTCCATCATCTGACATCTCAAAGATACCAACACCATCTTCAACTGTTTTCTTCTTCTTCAACGATTTACTTGAAGGGGTTGCACCATCACCATGACTGCTGAAATCCTATGAAATAAATTAAAAAACTGGTAAATACACACACACACACACACACACACACACACACACACACACATATATATATATATATATATATATATATATATATATATATATATATATATATATATATATATATATATATATATATATATATATATATAAATATATAAATGATATGTATTGTAGTAATTAAATCTTACATCCAAGTTATCATCTTGTTGCTGAACATCATTGCCAACTGATTGATCATCTTCATCACTATATGGCTATAATTTAAAAAAAATTAATATACAGATATAATGCATAATAAATTTGCATACATGTTGATAAATGCCTCAATAGAATGCATAGCACGGAATTTTTGTATAAGCTCGTCATCACTAGACATTGTCTTAACAGTATAAACGGATCAATTCTTGGAAATGTTCATTGCACCAATATCTACTTTAAATATAAATTCTTTGTTGATAAGTAAATCAAATTCATTATGAACCGCGTCAATCAAATCTTCCTATAAAAAGGGCCACCATTTATCGTATGATAAAGAAAACATTACATTTGGCTTAAGATTACCATTTCATAAGCATATAAATTTAATACGTTTTCAAATCCCCAACAATGTCTGCAACCTTTTTGCCTATGATCTGGCTAACATCTTTATCAAACATACAAACGAAATGGATCCAGTAACATCAAACACCTATATCTGAATCCGATATCTGCACTAATAGTTTGTTTATATTTAAACATAAAAAAATTAAATACATAAAGATGTTTGGAGCAAAATGAAATTTAAATTACCTAGGGATAGCATGAACCGTATTGGTACACTTTCACAATAGAATTGAACACCATTATGATCAACTTTCTTAAAATATTTTGATCACGTTGGATAGCACCATTTACTCTCACAATCTATTTCTACTACTTTAGCAAGCAATGCAACAAAACGTTCCTGAAATATTATTTTACATTACTCTTATATAATTTATGAAATAAGCCTACAAAAGGTAATATACTGACACTTGTGCAATCCATTAAATCACTGATTGTCATATGCTCTGTCTGGAGTAAATCGTGAGAAAATCCAACGGACCGCTAAGTTGATATTTGACTAGTTTATTGTGAAAATGTTCCAGCTTGCATCGTCAATCTACATTCATGTACAAACTATAACAAAAAATTATGAGATAGTATAAAATATAAAATAATATTTGTTATGTTGAACAAACTGACAAATTATGAGATAGTATAAAATATAAAATATATTTGTTATGTTGAACAAACTTACTTTTCTGTGTACTCTCTATGTTCCTCTAAGTTTTCTTTTATTAGTAACTTTGTGCCATGGAAAAGATTGGAAATATTATTCCCACCTACAATGCAAATAAATAAAGTAAATCCTTACCAATAACTTAAACTTTATCTAATCAACATGTAAGTCAATGTAAGTTCTCACCATTGATCAAGTAAATGTAAGTTCTCACCATTGCAAAATAATAATGGTAAGACTATCCAATCTGTCATTGATCAAATGCCTGGACAGTTACTCAACATATTTGTCCTATATAGCGCATCTAAATTTGTTGCCACGGGAAATAACAATTGAAAAATTAAGAAACAAAAATAAATATAAAATAAACATCGCATACACACGATAAGTCTTGAAGGCCGACTTCCAACAGCTTGTGGCTCCACCCGTTTTTTCTTAGTTCTCTCAAGGCATCCCTTTCAATAACATGTCCAATAACATCTAAAAGCAAATAATTGTTATACAAAAAAATTGAAATATCTGGTATAAATGAATGAAACCCACAATGTAACAAAATAAAATTACTTATAAGCCATGTATCATCCCCGTCATTTATGATATCACGGAAATCCGTAAACTTGAAAGTGATAACAGGGATATTTTCACCAAGGAAATTAGTTACTCGAGTAGTTCTAATACATACAATCTTGTGAGTATGGCGAGTTGATCTAGTCTTTGGTGTGTGTGTGTATATATATATATATATATATATATATATATATATATATATATATATATATATATATATATATATTCAGAGTGTGCTATGGAGTTGGATACATGACTTGGATGACTATAAATGATTACGTAGAAATATGAGTGACTACATTGTGATTTATATTATGGATTGATCGATAAAAATCAACTAAAAAATAGTTAGAAATATTTAAAGAAAATTAAAAATATATGAAAATATTAATTTCAATATTATATCAGACAAATAAAAAAGTACGAAAAAGAAAAAAAGAGAGAGAGAAACGCGTTCTACGTAAAAGAACTATAATAAACATGCTTGATGCAAAAATGAAAATGTTAAATGCAGAATAAAAATGATAAATGTAGTTTAAGTATTACTTGGTGCATATTTCATTTTTTGTATATGAAGGCATTTTTGGAATGAAATTTATAAAGGATGTGAAACAAAAGTTTAGTTGGGCTTGTCATTTAGTTGAAATATATTTTGTCACCACGGACATATATCTTAAAACCCATTTATTTAATGATTGGAAGGGTATTAGGAGAAGAAAACAAAAATCTTGTAATTAAGTTAAATTAATTTCTACCATTGAATTTATTAATGGAAGAGGGTAAGTGTTACATTTATAACTTTAAGGAGGTAAATGTTACAACTTCTATACTTTAAGGGTGCTAAGTGCTAACTGTATTTTACCCCACTATACAACGAGAGTGGGGTATGTAGAGGGTGATATAATAAATGCGAGGTGATAAATATTGTTTTAATTATATTGGTTTGGTATTCAATTTCAAATGTGATTTTGAACATTTTTCGGTCTTTGGCAAATAAAAAAAAGGGGTGAATGTGAATGTTATAGTTGGTAGGTGTGAATTACGTATAAAAATAATTTTATTTGATTGACTATATAATTTACTTTATCTTATTTTATTTTGACATAAATTAAAATAGTAGAACGAAAATATCACTCCCTGTAATATAGTGGCACTTGATTTCATATTCAAACTATGGGTCAAAGAGAACAACAATTATTATATTGAAAAGGGATATTAAAAAAATTATCATATAAAAGATTTTTATTTGAGGCAATAATGCAACTTGATTAAGTAAAAGATGATGCATAAAATTTTGAAAAAAGATGCGAGGAAAAAGGGATTAATTGTAAGAATAATAAATTTTGCATTGATATGTAAGTTAATTAACGATGAAACAAAATATTTGTGCAAATTTAAGAACAAGCATGATTTTTTTTCCTTTTTTATATAGTCATGTATCTATGTTAGAAAATAGGGATTATTAGGGGTCTTAAGATATAGGTCCCTAGTGATAAAACTAATTAGAACTAAATGACAACATCAACTAAACATTTGCTTCACATCCTTTATTAAATTCATTCCAAAAATGCCCTTTTACTCATCTTTATTTTTTCAATTTTCACTCTACATTTTTTACGTTATTATATATAAACAATTTTTTTCCTTATTTATAACATTTTTTTGAAACTTACGTTTTATTTTTCTTCTTTTTTTGTTAAATAATTCAGCAAATTTTAAAAATACTATGGTATACTATGGTGTACTATGTTGTACTATGGTGTACTATCGTTTTTACACTATTATTAAAAACAAAATCTACAATATTATTGAAAATTACAAAACAAACTCGTTTTTCGTTTTTGTTAATTCAATATATATATATATACATATATATATATATATATATATATATATATATATATATATATTTATTTTTTAATATTTTATTTGTTGTAATATTATAGTAGACTGTGGTATACTACGGTCCACTGTGGTCTACTATGGTGTACTACCAAACCCTAGCAACAACCAAACACACAATCCTCGCCAACCCTAGCCGTCAAACCCTAGCCGCCAACGTCTGCATCCATCGCAACCATAGTAACCTACGAACAAATCCAGATTTACGATTTTGAACCCAAATCAAACAAAATATCTTGAAGATCGAGATCAAATCTCCACCATAATTAACCACATCCCGCCGCCACAACCACAACAACCCCTCGCCGCCATCTCGACCACCACAGCCCGCCGGCTTGACCACCACAGCCCGCTGCCGCCGCCTCCTCCTCCACAGCCCCACCGCCATCCCGACCACCACAGCCCGCCGCCTAGACCACCACAATCGCCGATGCCGACTCAACCACCATAGCCCCCACCGCCGCCTCGACGACCACAACCCCTCGTCGCCATCTCAACCACCACAGCCCGCCGCTTCGACCACACCTGCCGCAGCCGCCTCCTCCTCCACCACAGCCCCGCCGCCGCCCTTTCCATCACAACCCCTGGTTCGGCTACTACTGAATTAATTAGCAAGAGAGGTGTGTGGGGATGGAGAGGTGAGAGAGAGAGCGAGAAAGAAAAAAACGGAATTGAAAAAAGATACAGATCGTGTGAGAGATGGAGGAAGAGAGAGAACGTGAGAGAAATCAAAAAACGAAATAAATCTGAATTGGAGAAACGTAAATATATGTAGGTTATATAATTTAGGGTATAAGGGCAATATAGGGATAAAAGAAAAATTAGGGATGTAGCCCATATATTATTTGAAATTAAGGATTTAATTAAAAAAATGAATTTGAACTTGTCATTTAGTTCAAATTCGGTTTCATTTGAGGGGCTCATAACATATTAACCCGGATTATTATTGAGAATTCACCAACACATTAGGACATATTAAGGTGGATCCACACCCTTTTGCAATAGGGGTAATATGCTAAGAGCCCCTCAAATCAAACCTAATTTAAACTAAATGACAACCTTAAATTTAACCTTTTAATTAAATCCTATTTTCAAATAATATATGAGCCACATCCTTTAATTTTTTTTTAATTTCTAGTTTGCCCTTGTACCCTAATATAATATCTATATTCACGTTTCTCCAACTTATCGATTTATTTCTCTGATTTTCTTTTCTCTTTGCTTCTCTCTCGTTCTCTCGTTCTCGTTTTTTTCCCTCTCTCAATCTCTATCTCACCACATCCCTCTCGCCCCTCAGTAATGGTTGGGCTGGACACGACGGCTATGGTTGGTGGCTATGGTCGGTGGGCTATGGTGGCGGAAAACAACATATATGCAAATTCCGGCCGTGGATCGAGAGGGCTTGATGGAGGCGGCAGCGGCGGGTGGAGGCGACGGCGGCCGGTGAAGGCACAGCGGCGGGTGGAGGCGGCGGCCGTCGGTGGAGGCGATGGCGATGGGTGGAGTAGGCGGCGGCGGGTGGAAGGTGTGGTGGGGGTTGTGTGGGCGGGGCTGTGATTAGGGTTGAGATATTATGGAAAATATTTTTTGACTAATCAATTGGATGTAATTTCCTTGTGTTTTGAAATATTTTGCTTGATTTGGGTTGTTCAAATGCCAGATCTAGGTTTTCCCAAAGTTGGTAGGTGACTATAGTCGCGGCAGCTGCGAGCGTGGGTTGCTAGGGTTGGCGGCGGCTGCGTTGGCTGCTAGGGTTTGCGACGGCTAGGAGTTTTTGGTGGCTAGGGTTTGGTAGTAAAGTATAGAACACCGTAGTATACTATACGACACTATAGTATACCATAGTACACCATTACAGTATAGGATACTACAGTACGTCGTAGTATACCATAGTCTACTATAGAAAAATTGAAAAATATATAAATTGAAATTAAAAAAAAAATAGCATTTTTTTTTTTGTAATTCTTAGTATTATGTAGAAAAAAGAAGGAAAAAAATAAAGAAATTTTTATAATAGTGTATAAAATGCTAAAATGAATAACGTGAAAAATGAAGACAAACGGATATTCTGAAGAAAAAAAAATATTAGATGAAAATATAAAAATATTAAATGCATAATAAATAAAATGATAAATGCACTTTGGAATTTACTTAATGTATATTTCGAATTTGTGAGTGAAGGGGCATTTTTTGAATGAATTTTATAAAGGATGTGAAGCAAATGTTTAGTTAGACTTGTCATTTAGTTCAAATAAGTTTTGTCAACAGGAACCTTTATCCTAAGAACCCTTTGCAATATTAGTGAGAACCCCCTTAATTATTTAATTAAATTAATATTAATACAATTATTAAGTGTTATACCTATATTACCCCTAATTACCAAATCTTATATTTACTAACCCTAGCCACATCGTCTGTAACAAACCGCCGTTCTCTAATCCCCATCACTTTTTCTCTTCTTTTCTGGAACTGAAATTCACTATTATCAGAGGTGACGGCGGCGGCGGTGATGGCGGCGCCACATCTCAACAACGACGAGGAAGACCCCCTCTCTTCTTTCTCGAATTGGGAATCCGACGGCGGCGGAGGCGGGGGCCAAGGAGAGGACGAAGGCGGCACCATATCTCGACAACGACAAGGCGACGCCGCCAAAACGAGGACGGACGGCGGTCTTTTTCGGTCTCTCCCTCTTTCCTTTCTAAGGGATGGGCAGATCTGCTGGTACTTTTTTTTTTCTTTTTTGTTCTTCAATTTTTGGAAGCATTCCTGCAATTCTCGTCGTTAGACCGCCTCCACCACCGCTGTAATGGAATCGATCGCCCTCGAGGAGGTTGACAAAACATTGGACTGCATTTTCATGTGAGGATCGCAACCGCCGATGCCCAACCGTAAGGCGGATCTGCTTCCTCCGTTATGTTCGGTATTGTTTAGGATGCTAACTATCGTTCAATCAATAGTGGAACGTATGTTCATTTGTTGTTACTCAAAAAATTATATTTGTTTTCGTTATGGTTGTAGTTGATTTCAATAATAGTATTTTTTTGTTGGAGTTTTCGTGTGTTTTTTACTTATGTTTTAGTTGATTTCAATAATTTGTAGTTGATTCAATAAAATTATTTTCGTATAGCAATATAGTTGTTTTCGCCCAACTATATTTTCGTTTTCATTACTTTTTAGTTGACTTGAATAAATAGTTGATTTAACAAATAGGTGTTGGAGATGCTTTAATTAAATAACTAGTTAATCTTACAATGGAAATCATATAATAGATAATTAATAGTCAATTTGATGTATAATTGTTTTAATACCAATTGTTTTAATAAAAGTTGTTTCAATATTTGTTTTATTCAAATATAGTTATTTTAACTGAAAAGTAAAAAACATAGTAAAATAATATTTAAAAAAACATATTAAAAAAATAAAAAAATTAAAACAAAACATTTTTTAAAGAAGAATTAAATAAAAACGAAAATTAAAACTAAAATATAAAAAATATAAAAATACATCAAACTAGTGGATAATAAGGGTAAATTTGAGAATAAGAATGATGGGTCTATCAATAATAATGGAAAAGGAGCTCGACCCATCTTATTAAAATAATGTTAGAGGGGGTTATCACTAGCCCCTAAAAAATATGGTTTAGATTTATATTATATATTAATTAACTATAGAGTAATGTAGAATAAGTTTTAGTGTTTATATTTTTTCTCTATATAATTTTAGGAATATTATATTTAATGAAAATGCATTTTTATTTATATTAATAATTTTCAAAATCATAAACCACGTGCAACGCACGTGTTATTTACTAGTATTACTAAAAAGTAAGTAACATGAACTATCATTTATTAACTTATAATGTTTTTATGTTTTTTTTATATAACTAGGAAGGTGGACGTGCTTTGCACGTCTCAAGTTAATTTATTTATGATTTTTTTCAGCTTATATTATTTTTCATAAGTTGATTTAAGGGCCTGTTTGGTTAAGCTTATTTTAAACAACAGGTAAGCTCTTACGTCTGATAAGCTGTTTTAAGAGTTGATAAGTTGTTACGTCTTATATTTGCAATTAATGATTAAAGTGTTTGGATGATGAGCTTATAAACTATTTTTACTCATTATAAGATCTTAAATAAAAATGTGGGTTAGCGCTACTTTTTTTAAAAAAATCTTATGTACTCACCAATAGCTTATTTTTTAATTTGTAAGATTTTTTTTTTTAAATTAACAAACACTCTGGAAGAGTTTATAAACTCTTAAACATATATAAGTTCTTTTTAACAACTTAAAAGCTTAGTCAAACACCTTCTAAAAGCTGATGATGTTGTTACGCCTTATTTCTTGAATTAATTTTTAAAGTGTTTGGATAATGATCCTATTATAAGCTATTTTTACTCGATATAATATCTTAAATAAAAAAGGTTATGTAGAGCTAAAAAAAAATCTTATTTGTTCTTTAGCCGCTTAATTTTTGATTTGTTTTAGATATTTTTTTTAAATTACCAAACACTTTAGAAGAGTATATACTCTAGAACATTTTATAAACTATTTTTAATAACAGATAAGATTAGCCAAACACCCTCTAAATCTAAGATTGCAATATGTTTAGACTCATACATTCTACTTATATTTTCATTCAAAAGTCTAATAATCTTTATTTTATTTTGTCATATATTTATAATTTAGGTATATTTTCTATCTTTTTCCAAAATTTGATGTGCTCATGGTTATCAGTAAAAAAATGTTATCTACTTTGCTTCTTCTTATACTTATTAGTTTACTTTCTTTTTCTTTTTCTCTTCCAACCACTTTTTTTTTTTCTTTTGGAACTCTATCACATTTTCGTGCTTAGATTATTAATGTCTATATTTCCCTTACTGGCCTTCATATAATATTTGTTTTTCATAGTCTAAAGAAAAAGAAAGTTCATTGAATGTTATAAGTTTATGTATTTCTCCGAATATTTGATTGGTGTTCACTATTTGAATATAAATCAGGGTAAAATTTATTTTGCACCTCTGTACTGTGTGAAATGTATCATTTACCCTCCTGATGTATAGAAAAACATCAAATACCCCCCTATTTTTAACGGTCAATGGTCAAACTTTAACGATGTTAAATTTGAGTGTGCAATGACTTCTTTACCTTGCTTTATGTCTTATATAATCCCTAATTTTTCGAGGCGTATTTTTTTGTGGATTGCTGACGATTTTTAGCGTTCGTTCAAATTATGGATTTTTTCAAATTTAGTGTTTGATTGTAGATATTTTCAGTTTTCTTTTTCGGGGGATTTTCCTATTATAATATGAAAAGCTTTGTTTTTAATTTGCAATTCTTTTATATAGTTTTATTCCAATTTTAGGGTTTCTTAGGGCTTTTAATTTTCTTATTGTGGGTTTACATTCATAATTTGCAAAGCTTCATTCTTATTTATTCGACTTTTCAAAAAAAAAAAAAAACAAAAACATATAAGAAAAATTGCTGAAAATAGTAAAAAAAAAAAAAAGAAACTTGACTGAATAAAGTGAAAAAATTGGCTAAAAAAAGAAAAAATCTGATGAACATTTGTCAAAATTAAACAACCTATATATATAATTGTTTTGGGGTATTTTCGTAAAAAAAGCCAACATTTCTTTGTAATAGTCGGTCAAAGGGTTTGACTAACAAAAATTAGGAAAAGGCTAACGGCAAGGGGGTGTTTGATAAAGGGGGTGTTTGATGTTTTTCATACATGGAGGTAAATGATATATTTCGTATAGTACAGGGGTGCAAAATGAATTTTTCTCTATAAATTATATAGTAATTAGTTAATATCACTACCATTAAATATTCTTATTTCATAAGTAGTATCTAAACATTAAATATACTATACATACACGGATTTGTAAAATACTTTGGTATCAGTAAGGCAATAACATTAAATAAAATTTCAAATATTCCATAAATTTAAAATACTTATTGAGTTATTCATGTTACACTTGTCCTTCTTGTATAGCATGGAAGATGTACCACTACCTAGAATTAGACCAATTACCAATACCTTATATTGTAAACATCAATTAATAACATATACAATAATAATTTATATAAAATAATATTGAATATGTATTTGACATGAAAAATTTGGTACTCATTTCGTAACGAAATTACTTTTGAAAAGAAACAAAATCAAATAGTAAATTAACCCACAACGACAACAGCTTCCCCTCAATATTATTCAAATAGTTTCCGATGTTGTTGTTGTGCGCACTTCATCCTCTGCTTCTCTTTCTCTTGTTCGTCATTTGCTGCATACAAAAAATGTGCATCCCATTTATATGAACTCATATATGTAATGTTGCATCATATATTATAACTTTAATATATGGAAGATGAACCAAAAAAATTACAAGAGGTCTACAAACTTGAGGGTTCGTACAAAAGAGTAAATTCGGCCATGCTTCACGATCCAACTCTTAAGAAATCGAGAAACACAAGAGGATATAACTTAAAAAAAATAGAGTGAAAGACCAAATTAATTGAATTTTAATGGCGCTCAAACCATTAATTACCTAAGACCCTTGGGTTTCTTGTGTTTGATCATTTATTTTAGATTATTACAGATTAGAAGTTTTAGAGCCGATTAGCAGGGTGTATCAATAGGTAATTTAATTCCAAAAACTGCATTGGAATCGTGTGACTTTGAATTCTAGATACACGCATGCATGGTAGTTTTAATCTCATTAATACAATGAACCATGAAGTTAATTATTACTATTATTATTATTATATTTGTTATTTCTTAACTGATAACTCAATTATGTAATTTTCTTTCAAATTTTATATGTAAAAGTAATTTATTGAGGGCGTTTTTGTACAAACAAAACATGGAAGAAACCCCAACCACATTCATTCTTTTATAATTAGTATAGATAGATAGATATAGATATAGATAATTGACTATGGAAATCATATGATCACTTATACTAATAAAATAAATAAACAACGATAGTAAATTAAACTTAAGAATTTATTTAACCTAAATATTTTAAAATCAATCTTATGATTCACAACTATTTCATCTTATTTCTAGACATATTTCTTATATAGTGGTTATCATTAATATTTTTTTTAATTTTATTTTGTTATTTCTAAATAATTATAATTAACTTGATAACTTTAACTTACATGTTTATGACATGTCACTGAAAAAGTCTATTATGAGTTTTGTATGAAATACATTTTATTTAAGAATTTAAGAAAATAAACTTCGACTTTCGAAATATATTTTAATATATGAAAATATTATCATGATTTTAATATAAATAATAATTTGTTTGAGTTTACATTATTACATTTTCATATTTGTGGAATTTATGTGATAAAAATTATGAGAACTAATTTAAAATTTTGAACTACTCTATGTATCTAATGCTTAACTTAAAATAAAAGAATTTATTTTAAAATAAATTTTTACATATATATGCTTATAATGTATCATTGGAAAACTTTTCAAATGTCGTTTTATACAAATTAAAATTTCAATATGTAGAAAAAAAATCAACAAGAAGAAAATAAACTCTGACCATTGTATAAATATAGAACATGAAAAACCATTTGATATTTAAAAGTACATTATTAAGCTATGTTAATTAGTTTATTATTTTCATTTTTCTTATTACACAATTGACCCTAACTAATTGATAGTATAACTTTGTTATAAGACGTATAATAGGAAGCTCAAAAATGTTATGAAACAAAAAACATTGATTAAAATTAGTAGATAGATAGATACTTATAACAATTTAATGAACAGTTTTTTCTCAAAAAAAAAAAATAAGAATTGAAGAACAATATTGGCATCAAGCTGCAAGCCTAGCTAAAACCCCAACAAGAGGTGCGTTATTAGCGGTAGAAGGCTCAGCCTGCTCGTAATTATCTCTAGCGTCTGTGTACTGATCACTCTGATCGGGCCCACCTACTATTGCACCGGTCAGCACATTAGGGTTTTCTTGGTTCTTGTGGAACCACTCTTCGAAACCTTCTTGGCAACTCATTGGCCTCGAGTCTTTCTTTATCGACACAATTGATGCTCCTCTGTGGTGAACCTGTTTCGGATAGTTTGACCCGAATCCAACCATATAACTCATATTCTTCGGGTTTGAACCTAACATGTAATCCACTTGAGATTTGGCAAAAGCCATTAGGTCATTCGGTCCGACTCTCCCGCTAGCGCATTGGATGTTTTTTTGTGTTTTAGAGAGATAATCGGCATAGGCTGTGATGATGAATGATGCGCTCGTGACGTACTGAAGATTACTCCATTGGAGAAACCACAGAAGCCCGCCGCTCGTCCTCTGCACATTGCTATATCCTTTCTGTATGCAATTGCAAATATATTGCTCTGCGGAGTTCTTCATTTGACCCAAGTTTCCATTTTCGGAAAACTTCCCCTCTAGGATTCTCTGAAATCAATTTCAATGAATTAATTAATTTCACTTTTCAAGCTAAACAAAAATAATTAATTACATTTCGACCTCGATCGTTACTATATCTTAATTAGTGCTCTTTTGCACTTCATCACAAGTTTTACACTTGTTCTCTAGTAGTTAAAAGTTGGTGAATGTTTTTAACCGGATGTGGTCACTTGACTTATTGTTGACAGTTGATTTCTAAACTGGTAAAATAGTTTGCAGGTCCGTGGATGTAGGGTATGATTGTATCCGAGTTACATTAAAAAAAAAAAAGAACCGGTGACATTTTAAAACATACAAATAAATTAAACGACAAGGTGCAATATATATTACCTTTGCAATTAGGACTTGAGCGCCAACAAATTTGTCATCCCAAGAAAACATAGTTCTTGTGCCACCTGAATTTGAAGACCTATTGATGAATTCCAGGTAAGTGTTGTCGTTAGTAGCTCTTTGTAGCCATGCAGCTGCCCACAAAAGTTCATCCTGCCACACAAAAACACACACACATATATATATATATATATATATATATATATATATATATATATATATATATATATATATATATATATATATATATATATATAAACTGCTTAATTAATTTGCTTGGTTTAATATATATTATTGCAATGCAATTCTGGTACGTACCTCAAAACCACTGCTTGAATAAAATTGTCCGGCCACTGAAATGCTGTTTTGGTACTGACCACCTTGTCTTGACGCAAATTCAAATAACTGCCATTTTTTAATTTGCAATTAGTTACCTCCTAGCTAATGTTTAATGTCACTCATCAACTTAATTTTGGTTGTACAATATTTTAATTTAAGTTTACATAAAATTACTTTATTTTTGATCTTTTTTTTTTGCAAATATCCATAACACAAAAACAGAGAGAGAGAGAGAGAGAGAGAGAGAGAGAGAGATGCCTGTTTTGCATGGATGAGAAGTTGGGCCGAATAAGCAGGGCTTGACTTCTTGAAAGCAATAGACGCGGCCGCAAAAGCAGCGGCAGTTTCACCGGCAAGGTCGGCTCCGGGATTATGGTCATCAATCTTGTAAACAGTCCTCGGCGTAGTCATATCTTCAGGCCTCTGCCAGCAAGCATGATCTGAGCCCCCATCCCCAACTTCACCGTACAATACATTAGGCTCTGGATGGGCCTTCATCATATAATCAGTTCCCCATTTTACGGCTTTCAAAGCGTTCCAATACTCATTTCTCGCCTTCAAATTATTCCCGAATTCCACCACACTCCATGCAAGCATCGTCACCGTATACGCCATCGGAAACCCGAATTTCACGTTGTCCCCTGCGTCGTAGTATCCTCCCACAAGGTCAATCTGCATGACAAAATTAATATGAATACCATCCAACCGAGGGAATATTGTAATATCGAAATTTTACCTATAACCGCCTAGCTATTTCAATACATTTAGGCCTCATTTGGTTGTCAAGATAAGATTAGCCAAGATAGATTAAATAATCTAATGAAACCGAATTGTATTATTGAACCTTGTAAGATCCAATAAAAAAACATGCCTAATAGGCAAGATAAGCCATGATAACATAATATTTGCGAGTCGACCCTGCAATTCGTTGAGGATACCAAACATCAAACGTAGTCCAATTATTTAGTTAATCATGGCTAATCTCCCCAACTAAACGAGGCCTTACTAGATTATTAAACAACTAATCGACTATGACACATGCATGTGTTATCGATCAGCCGGTTCACCACGACCCTTATTAACCGTCAACGTAAACATACTACATGAAATAAACATATGACAGGGGGAAAATAGCTAGTGCGTGTATTTTATCTCAAGAATTCAAAATATAATATTGAAAAATAATTAGGGTTACGCAACGCACGTACCCCGCCCGTTTTGCCATCGTGAAGGGCGGAATCTCCTCGCCACTGGACCCTTTGGTCAGGGGGCAACTTCCCTGATCTCTGTGCTTCATAGAACAACAAAGATTTTGTTAGTGCTTCTCCATACTCTCTAGACTTAGCTATATGAACTTGAACTAGCAAACATAAACCAAATGCTAAGATACACAAATTATTAGACATAATTAATTAATGCTTTCGGAGTTTAATTTGCTTGACAAGATCGAGTTGTATGGATAGTTCTTGATTTATAGTAAATAAGACTGAAAAAAAGATAAGGTAACAAGTTAACTGAGAGTGAATACATTTTGCCTTAGGTGAAAGGGGTGAATCTCCAATTCAGATTTTTGTGTAATTAAGAGGAATTTTTGAGTGTTTTGAAGTTGGTATATGAATGGACTGATGAATAGTTCGATGTTAATTAATCCTATAGTTTGGAAAATTTGACTAATTTATGTTGGTAAAAATCATTTATTATTGATACAATCATTAACTTAATTAATCCTATAGTTTGATTTGACCGACTCATGCTGGTTAAAAACATTTATTGATCGTTTATATTTTGTTATATGAGTATGTGATGGAAATTAAAGATCATTATTATTTTCCCCTTTAACTTCTTTTGTTTTTTAATGTTTTTTAATGGTCTTAATGTTAATTTTTCTATATATTTTTGTGGTGCTTGAATTTTTTATTGATATTATATATGTATGTAGATATTAGGGCTGAGACTGGGTTGGTTTTTATCCACCAACCGATCCATTACCGAACATATTTTTAGATGGATAATCAATTTATAACCGACTCATTGGATCGGGTCGAAAATTTCAACCAACCCATCTATAATGGGGCGGTTGGTGGTTTATAAAATTATCAAAAGTTGGTTGACCGATAATTATTGGTCATCCAACTATACTATTAAAATTTTATTAAAAATATAAAATAAAAGCCGTGTTTTCTTAAGTGGTTATTGAAATTATCAAAATAATTAGTATTATAAATTTTAAAACAATCAACAACGGAAAATATTTTGACCAAAATCTTCCACCAGTTTCTTTATGCCCAAACTTAAACAAAAAATCACCAAAACTCCACTAAATCTCTTGTGCATGTTTGAAATTACTTTGAATTTTATAATTATATTTTTTCGTTAAATTGTTATTAATTATTTTAAACTGATAAATGATGATCGCACCATGACATTACGCAAAATGTGGATATTTTTACTCCAATGTTTGAATTTTTTGAAGTGAACTAGGTGGCGGGTATAAACCATCAACCGACCCATTTCGGAACCAAATATTCGGTTGTCAACCATCAACCGACCCATAAAGATTGGGTCGGCAACGGTTTTCAAATTTGAGCAAAAATGGTTTGACGGATGGGTCGGTTTTTAGGCTGGTAATCGACCGACCCAACCCAATCCCAGCCCTAGTAGATATTTTGTGATGATAAATTTTTGTACATTTGAGTTGAACAATTTCATTTAACAATGAAATCTAGAAGTATGATATCTTTGGTCATTATAATTTATGACTCAATTATTATTATTTTCTTGCGATGTCGATAATTTAATACCATTTTTTTGTCCATATTCTTTAATACTTCAAGTATTTCTATATCATCATATATAATTTTGGGAGTAATTACAGTTTTGGTCCCCCAAGTTTGTACGTTTTTCACTTTTGGTCCCTCACTTACCGCCGTCAACAAATTACACATTAATGTTGTCACATTTTAACACATTTAGTCCCTCAGTCTGTTTGACCGTTAAGTAGTAACGGTCAACGGTTATATTTGGGGTTTTTCTTTGAGAAAATTACAATAAGACCCCTGTATTCTTTCAAAATACTCTAAAAACCTCTAAAATTTTATTCAACCATAATTTTTAACCCCAATTTCATCAATTAACCAATTTTAACCAATGAACCCGATTTTTCAAAATTGAGTAATCCGACGTTGACTTTCTTTTTAACTCGGTTGACTATTTTTTCGAGTGATCTGTTTTTGCCGCTGTAGACAGATGTTGAATGTCGGGTTAACAACGTTGACATTTTTTTTCTTGATTTTTATTTTATTTTTATTTAAATTGTTGAGTAATTGGAAAAATATAATTTAAAAAAAAAAAATCAAAGCTGATAATTGACGAGAAAATAATATCAAAAAAAGTCAAAATGAAGAAAAAAGGAAAAAGTCAACGCATCTCAATCAGGGAAAAAAATTAAGACAAAAAAAAAAGATAAAAATTAACGACCGGTGGTAGCCCCAAAAACCGTTGTACTAGAGTGGTTATCTCATTCCAAATTACTCCGCACATGCTTAATTCATCTTCTTTATATTTTTTTCGGAAAAAAATTGGGATGCACTGGCGGTTCCACGAAGAAAAAAATGAGGGGAACAAATTATGGATTTTAGAAAATTGTAAATTGTATTTAGGCCCTAGAATTTTAGATAAAAACTTTGTTAGAAGTTTGTAAATTTAATATTACGATACTAGATATTAATATAGTATTATTATTGTGTTATACAATAATTGTGTTGATAGGAAAAAAAGTCACACGAAAAAGTTCATAAAAAATCAAGAAAAAAAAAGTCAACATTGTTAACCGAGAATACAATGTCGATGAACGGCGTCAAAATCAATATTAAATAAAAAAGTCAATGCTGAAAAAAAATGTAAAAACGGCGGTCAACGGTTTGCGGTAATGGTGGTAAAAATCGGGGTCGTTTGTCAAAATTGAATAAATGATGAAATTGGGGTTAAATTAGGGTTGAATAAAATTTTAGGGGTTTTTAGAATATTTTAAAAGAATGCAGGGGTCTGAGTGCAATTTTGATCTATGAAAAATCCCAAATTCAACCATAATTCAACAGTTGACCATTACTTCTTGACGGTCAAACTGACGGATGGACTAAATATGTTAAAATGTGACAACATTAGTGTGTATTTTGTTAACGGCGGTAAATGGGGGACCAAAAGTGAAAAACGTGCAAACTTGGGGGACCAAAACTGTAACTATCCCATAACTTTGGATATCATGTTTTTTGTGATACTATTATTATTTTTTTACTTGTACTTCTCTTTCTTTCGATTTGTCCAATCTCAATTGTAACACTCGGCGTTCTCGATAGCCTAGTTGTCTATTCTTTCTCACGTCACATTTGCTTGGAGTTTGTGAATTATGTGCAAATTTATTTAGTTGTTTTTCAATTTGCTTTATTTGCTATTTATGTTGTGACTAATTTGCACTATGTGTCTACATGAATATTTTTGATTTTATTCTCTATTTGTGCAACTAAAATGTATTTCATGTATTTAATATAATTGAACACGTGAACTTATGTGATCTACGCGGATTTAATTTTAGTAACATAAGAATTTATTTTATCACAGTACTAGAAAGTTTATATGCTTAATTGATAGTAATCTCATCTCTTTAAATTGACTATGATTGTATGTGTTGCATGCATACATATTTCATGTGTATTTCTACCTGGCTATTCATTTGGCATTTTTTTAAGATAACTTAAATGAAATTGCCAAGAAGTCCCTCTAGATTATTTCAAGTTTCTCCAAATTACAAAAAGACCCCTCTTCCTACTTACTCATTAAGATAGCAAGCATCCAAGACTCTATAAATACCCACCTCTTATTCACAATTCTCTACACCAAAAACATTCTTTAATCTTAAAGTTCAAGATCAAAGTCTACTTCCTTCTTCGTCTTCTTCTCGTTTTTTTCATTAATTCCTAGCTAGTATAGTTCTTCATCTCCAAAAGGAGATTCTTCAACCAAGAAGAGTAAGCAAATCTTTGTTCTTTGTTCTTCGTTTCTTTCTTCAATTTTCGAAAATCCCCTAAGAGCTTTCTCTAATTTTCGAATTTCTTGAAGGATTCTCTAGTGGGTTGCAAATATCCACAAAGTTCTTCAAATTTTGAAAAGATCCTAAGGTAAGAATCATGGAACTCTTGCTACATAAAACTAACATCAATAGTACTTCCTTCTCTTTTCTTTTGAAAAACTCCCATTTTTGATTGTTTGAAAAAATCGAAAGTTTTATGAAAAAAAGTGCTCATAGTATGTTATATTATATGTTTAGTCTCATGCATGTTAAGATCCATGCTTCCATCATTGATCTTTGATGAGAAAAATGATGATGATGTTTTGAATGTTTAATTTCATGTTTAAAGCTTTGCATGTGAGAATCTAACTCTTGATTCTTGATTCTTGAAAGAAAATAGAAGATTAGTAAGAAACCAAAAATTTGATGATGATATGCTATGAAATTAGTTATCCTTATGTTATAATCATTGCATGTTAATATTATTGATGTACTAGTTGTGATTTTACATGTTTAAGGTTTGGATTTGAAGCAAATAAGTTTATTGAGTCTAGAATCTTGAAATAGATTGTTTATTAAAATTACATTTTTTTTATATGTGCATAGATCTGTATATGTTATGGTCATATTCATATGTGGCTTGTAATGTTTGGAATAGAAATAAATAAGTTATGAATTATTTACCAAAATTGTACAAAATCAGAGTCAGTTTAGAATAAGTAATGAAATCTAATGTTTTCATCTTTCAAATTTAGTGACTCCACTTGGAATAAAACCCCAACTTAGAGGGTGTTTGGCTAAGCTTATTTTAAACAGCTGATAAGCTCATACGTCTAATAAAATGTTTTAAGAGCTGATAAGCTGTTACGTCTTATTTTTAGGATTAATTTTTAGAGTGTTTGGATAATGAGCTTATTTCCTATTTTTACTCATTATAAGATTTTAAATAAAAAGGTGGGGTAGAGGTATTTTTAAAAAAGATCTTATTTGCTCTCCAACGTAACAGCTTATTTTTAAAAATATTAAGATCTTTTTGTAAAAAGATACCAAACACTTTGGAAGAGCTTATAAGCACTAAAACATCTTATAAGCTCCTTTTAACATCTTGTAAGCTTAGCCAAACACCCTCTTAGAGGAATCATTTAACATAATATTTGGCAGTAGTTGATATAGTAGATAATTTATAAGAAATGTTTGAAGTCCCCTCCCATGTTCTGAGTTTTAAACTGCACTAATGCGTACCATTTTACTTATTTATCCTAATTTCCTAAGGATTTTTTAAAACTGATTTTTTGGGGCATATAAGACTCATAATAGTATATGGAGTTAATATTTCAAAAGGATTGGATGAATCGGTAAAACGAAATGAATTTTTAAAGTCACTCCTTCTGTTCAGATTTCAAAACTGTACCACCTTAGAAATTTATTTATATCTTTTATTCGGATGGTGATTTTTGTAAACTGTTTCTCAGTGGTTTTAAATACATGTAAATGATTTTTTTGTAAACATTTCTAAGGCGTTTGATTTTTGGTGCAAGAGAAATGATTTTTTCAATTTTAGAATACCAAAACTGTTGGATTTTCTTAAAGATGACTATTTTTATCAAAGTATGATTTCTGATCATGGTTCTAATATCTGAGGTAGGAAAGATATGTTAGTAATGAAGGTGAAACGTCTAAGTTATGGCCTAATAATCTAAGTCTATGTATCATGTTGCATGTCCTAAGAAAGAATTATAGTCAACTAGCCTAGAACTGTGTTATGAATCAAGTGCAAGATTTAGAAAAAAATGATTAATTTATTTCCATGGTAAGTTAGAATACTTGATTTTTTCATATATTATGATATGCGGTACTTTTGAAATAAAGATGTATGTGTTAAGTGATTAGAGTAAAGTAATGCCATATGTGATAATTTTCATAATTCATGATATGACTGATATTGATATGTTATGAATGGCATGGTTATATGATTATGTGATTATAATATGGTTAAAGTTGAAGAATGCCCTTCTTGATGCTACTATGTGATATTAAATGGTTATGTGTACTTCTGTCATGAAATGTAAAACAAAAGTGTTATGTTCTATATGATTATGTGCTCAGTGATTTGATTGAAGATGTGAAGTACATATGTTTTCGTACTTGTTACTTTAATGCTTGTTTATGTGAAAGTAAAGATAAATAGATCATGTAAACTTTGATGTAATTCATTATTAAGTTTAAAATGCATAAAATATGATTTTTCAAAGTTAAAAATGTTTGAAAATTGGTTGTGGATCTAGGTGAATAAGTAAGGGATATCGGGGGGCTGGTATTCCGTTAGTGGTTGATAGTTGGGGTCCACATAGGGACCTGTCCACGTAGGGACTGATTCACATAGGAAGTGGGATTATAAACCACTAATTTGGCTATGGTAAAGTTATAGCCGTGACTATAGTAAAGTTATAGGTCACAAGCTCCAAAATACACGGTTTATTGCGGAACAACACGATTGTTTTTCAAAACGGGCCCAATGTTTTCTCAAGAAAAGTTTTAAAAGTTTAAAGTCTCATTTTCATGCATATTGCATATTAAAGTAAAGAAAAGAAGGGTGTTAAGTACCCGACTTTCGAAATAATATGAAAGGATGTGAAGTATCCTTGAAAGATTTAAAGGTAAAGTAAATGTAAGGTATAGTAAGTGTAAGTTTGAATGAGCGTAAGTTAATTATGTGTTCATGTATATATATTATATATATAAGGCTTTTTTTCAAAACCTTGTTATTACTTACGGATTCTTACTGACTCTTTTTAAAAGCTCATATAGATGTTATCTTTATGTAGGTAACTCATGATCCGAATCCGAGGACAAAGTTGAACCAAGTTTGGGGAAAGCCGAGGGATCGAGCTGCATGGAATTTATATGATTTTAATAAACTTTCGTTTTGGTACTTAAATCTTTTTTGTGTATTGTAATCCGTAGTATTTAAATATGTAATTGGTAAACAATTTTAACCCTTATGTATAATATAATGTTTTCCGTCTAGTCTTGTTATTTTCTGATGTTGTTTGCTTCCGAATTCATTATTCGAAGCAAGAAAAGGTTTAAAGGAAAACGTGGAAGCAAATAAAGAGTGAAATTGTTTTGACTAAATCTATGAAGTGTTCAACTTCAAGGTTTTTTCAAGAAAGATTTTTATCGAACGAAAAATGAAACGAACCACTTCAAATATTTTCAAACTAGAGAAAACTTTACCACCTTTCTCTGGAACTTTATTTTGAAAAACAAAACCGTATTTTTAAAAGGTCTTCCGCTGCAACTTAATAAAAAAATCTTTATACCATTTTCTGGTATAGAGTGTAAAGTAAATGGGGTGCTACATCAATTATCTCATTGCTTTTTAGAAGAAAAAAATAAACAAAATAATAATGTCTTTGTTTCATTTTTTTTCCGGTTAGTCATTATATTGCCTCAACAATGGCTTTTAATTAGTTTTTTATCCTCATTTGTTGATAGTACATTGTTATATGTTGTTTGGAACGATAAAATCATTTTAAGCATATGCTTTTTTATTGCTATGATTTATTTTTCTTCCTATGATAATTAATTATATTAATAATTGACTTATTTTATTTGTGTTAAAACTAATTCTTCATGAAACGGTATTTACCTACACGCGTTTTTAAGATTGTTTTTGTTTCAATGAAATCAATAATAATTCATCATTTACTATCAATTTAAGATATTTACTAATTGGAAATAACATAAATATTCATTTTCCTCAACAATGTTTTGCACTTTTTCAAATAATATATATATATATATATATATATATATATATATATATATATATATATATATATATATATATATATATATATATATATATATATATATATATATATATATATATATATTGAGCTTTCTAAAGAAATCAGATATGACTTAGACTATGTTGAGAACATCTCATGACAATTTTCATGGGTTTTTTGCAAAAACCACCCCTGTGTAATCTCGAATTACTGAAAACGACCTCGTGTTAAAACAATTTAGCAAATACCCCCCTATAAAAATTAGTCAAAGGCAATAAGGCCCTTAAGAGCTCACCGTGCACTTCACTCGCCATGGATGAGAGTGGGGGTTCGTTTTTTGACACGAAATACCAAAATGCAACCATTTTAATTTTATAAGTACCAAAATGAAGTTTTTAAAATTTTCAATTGAGTCCTTTATATTTTCAATTAAGCCATCTTCTTCAACCTCAAGAGCAAACCTCCAATTTTTTCACCATGATTTTTTTCCAGCAAAAACCATCAACCAAATCCATATCTGAACATGAAGTTCATTTCTATTCGAAATCCAAGAAAACAAACGGGAAGAAAAACGGCGCCACCAAATTTTTCGGCACATCCCTGCCCAAACAAAAAAATATACAAAAATACCTCAAGGGAACTGTTCGAGTTTCGAAAAGAATATTCCTTAGAGATGTGTAAAGAATCCCACAGTTTCAAATAGAATGGGGGTTTCGAATATTTCGCGGGCGAATGAAGTCGTCGTAGCTTCGCTCCAAATAAATGTTGGTCGTGCGGGGACAAGCCGCGAAAACGTTGTGGTACCGACCGAACACACTCTGAAAACACCGGGCGTTGTTTATAATTGTGGGCCCGCTACAGTTGTAAGACTTGCCAGAATTACGACTCCAGATGGGAAGACCGTTACTCGAGCTTTCAGTAAGCTATAATATTATTCAGCTAGATTTAATTAGTTTAATTTTATGAAATATAGATTTAAAAAGGGGCAGATGGGTCTAATTAAGATTTTCATTTCTTTTTTTTTTTTAAAATGAAAATTACTAAAAAAACATATTAGGGGTAGTTTAGTCATTTCATATAAGTCAACCATCAATTTTGAAGTAAGGGGCAGTGTGTTTCGTAAAACACAACATAGGGGGGTCCTTGCTAATATTTTTAACACGAGGACTTTTTCGGCAATTCGAAATTTCACAGGGGGTTATGTGCAATTAGCTCCAATTTTCATATGATAATACTTCTGTCAGTTGTAATTAAGCATAATAGCCCTTATATAATAAGTGAGTTTTTTTTAACTTCAAACAACTTTTTTTGTATTTGTATTTATTATTTTATTTTGGAGAAGTTGTTTTTTCGGTCTTAAAGAGGGTGTGTGTGATGATGCTACACCCTGTTATAATAACTGGGTGTCTAATAGCTGCCACCTCTCTTTTCAATTCAATTGGTTTTAAGGTTTTTTATTTATGTATTATCTTTTAACACATTATTCCTCAAATATTCTCTACTATATCTTCTTTTTTCTCTACTTCCAACAATACCACTCTTTTTCTCCGTCTCCGACTATCCTGTTTTTTCTCACCAATTCCGGTAACACTTATATTTTTTCTCTCACAAAGAATCGATATCTTTCTCTCTTCCGTTGAAGAGTGATGTCATGCAATTTTACATGAATATAGAATTTGTGATTAATCCTAATATTTTTTTCATTGAGGAAATATTTTTTATTTTAATTTCTATTGTAAATAATATAGAAAAATGGTTCTTGCTATCCCCACACTTTGTAGTGGTTGTAACTCCAACGTAAGTCCTTTGTAACTTCCAGTGGATTACACATATATAAATGAGAATCTCCCCTCCCCTAAACATCCATAATTATTTCTCTACGTTTGTCTCTCTTGTTGTTCATTTGTGTTCTCTCTTTCTCCTCTCTCAATTATTATTATTTACGTTCTTATGTATTTTCACAATCACAAACCAAAGATCCAGATTAAATAGGCTATTTTACAACACGTTATCAGCACGAAGTGCTCGCCGTTATCGTGGAAAGACAATCGTTCGTAGGGCGAGGATACTCGAAGAATTTGAGGTGCTTGTGGAAAGGTAATTGTTCGCGGGACAAGGTTACTTAGAGAACTTGTGATCCGGGTTTGTATGTGAGCGGTAATCTCGAAAGAATGTATAATATTCTTCGTAATATTTGTTTTTAAGCGTTTCAAATAAACTTTAATCTCCTTGCAATTTTAATTATGTAAGAGATGCATGATAGATCTATTTAATGGTATGAAATATAGAGTATATGTTATGTTCAAGTCAATACTTCATTTATACCGTGGATCATTTGAAAATATGATTTGCTTGCATCTTTATTCTATGAATAGTGTGATGAAAATGTCTTCCTATTTCATATAATAATTGTTGTAGGCATGTGAAATGATATCTTATTATTGAGAAAAAATATTGGGTGTTCAAGTATGAAATATCGTCATGAATTTGGCCGTCTAAATCACGCTATATGATTCTCTGTATTTTGCGATATATGATGATGTCAATGTTTAAGATTCAAAGTGATGAAATCGGGTTATATATTCTTTTGTTTCATGCTCTCTACGTATTATCGCTTATGCACAATGTGATTGTATGCATTTTTCATGGATCTGTTTAGTTAATTGGTAATAAATTATCTCAGTAATTTCAAACTAGTTCATGGAATTTGTATGAGTTATATATACATGATAATTATGATTTATATCATGGCAGTTTATACATTTTTATTATCTTTTATACCAATTCTATTGAGTATGCTATGTCTTTGATGTTTGGCAAATTTTCATTGTCTTAATTACATGAAGACTTTGGACTATCTCTAATAGAGAATTCTATTCAATTGGTCCATTATTTATCTGTTATATGTAATTTTGTGACATAAGTGAGATTAAAAATATTAGGTTCTCTGTTATGGTTTATCTTATGAAATCCATGAATGTGTATGAACATGTGGTGTATGAATTACTAGACCGGAAGTTCTAATAAGTTCAAATATTCATGAAATTGTTTATGAAGGTTAAATTTCCATAAAACACTAATACTCCATACTATATTGATTCAAAACGAAACACATGAGCAAGCTCAAGTACACCCATCTTAATGTATCTGGTAAAAATTGTATGAGGTGAAAAATGGATGTTCAGATCCACCTGCTTAGTATGAAACTGAGAATAGCTGTCCAGCGCAATTTTCTAAGTAAAGTCCAGATCAAGAGACACTTAGACGAAGTCCTTCGTTTGAACTATATTCGTCAATAGAAATTCTCATAAATTATGGAATTATACTCGCTTATCGTTTTGATCACCAATACACTATACTATTGCCTGAAGTAAGGGACATGTGAATTCTATCGTAGTTCATGTAAAATCAGAATCATATTAAAAATATTGATACATGTTATATATGTAGCGGATATGGACATTGTTCACACACTTGTAGTGCGATGAACGTCGTTACTGGAGTTGTAACTAATAATGCCTGTTAGAGTACGTGACCAACAAGCCAACTTGTGGCTGTGGATTTTTCCATTTATTATTGTAATATATAAACATTTTTCGTATTTATGATAAAAACACTTTTTTCGTATTTATAATAAATAAACCTTATTTATTATTATAGTAAATAAACCTTTTATCTTTGTCCCTTTGTCATAAGCATAGATATAGTCCTTACAGTTATTACAAGTACTAGTAATTGATCGTTAGGATCGTGAGATATTTACTTTAGTATTATAACTGTTAAACGTGTTCCTAGTCGAAGGGTTACACCACCAATGAGGATATCGGCCTTTCCCATTAAGAGACTAGCACTTAGTGTATGTGTACTGAATCTCATCAGTAAACGGTATTGTGATATCGGCATACATAAGTGAGTGCGCGTAAGTTGACGAGTTCACTGAACTCCCTCACCCTAGAAATCTCTAAGTGGTTCTCAATAATCGAGTAGAGATATCTATGGTATAGTTGTACACCATTAGTCCTTATGACCTAGACATCACCGTGACTTCACTAGAGGACCAGCTGTATCGTGACCTGTCCCTGATTTCCACCGAGGACCACCCCAAGGGCCATTGTTCGTGCAGTCCGAAATCTAGTGGGAGGTATGTGCATTGTAGTCGGGGATTCGATCGCTAGAATAGTCTTGGATGTCCTGTGTGTTCTCATAGTTTGTAATCTCTAAGTCTCTGGCATGAGCTGAGTAAGTGATGATTAGAGAATTCGATTCTCTAAGTCATGCACATAACGATTACATCACTTAGAACGACCGCACAGTCATTGAACTACTAAGGAGGTCTCGATGAACCAATGCCTCTAGTTCAATCGGGACATATGAATCGAAGCGATCGTACTGTACGCTAACTATATCAAAAGGTTCAAGCAGGCACTTCATTTGTATCTAGGGAATCATGACGCGTAGTTTCTAGACGCCAATCTTGATTCGTTGGGTGATTAAGGTGAAACGAGCTTCATCTTAATCATTACTCTAAGGGACGAGTTTTGACCACAAAGGGTTGTGGGCCCACGGCTAGCTTACACTTGAACCATCGAGGGTCACACTGCTCGTGCACATGAGATCTTTGAATAAACGGTCAAAGATAAAAAAAAATTATCTTTGCATGATAGGAAGTCAATATGATTAGGTCCAACATTTGTAATTTGGAATTATGAATGAGAATAAGAAAAGGAAAAGAATAGGCGAACATCTTAGTGCACTTTCTAAATCGGGAAGTTTCCAAATTTAGTACCTGAAAAGGAGTCTGGGGAATTTTTTCATTCTGAGGGAGTACTGTACTAGGAGCTGGCATCTTATTAACTCTAGGAGGTTCGATATTTTTTGGCTGCCAAAATAAATTAAAAATAAAAATGTTACTGAAAATTGTAGATTAAAACAAAAAAAAAAACAAAAAAAAAAAAACAGAGAGATAATATGACATATAATACCTTTAGCAACTTAGAATTAGGGTGTATTTCTCCTTTGCATCCTCTTTTGTTATGCCCAATTTTGAGGCATCTAGGACATGTCACTGGCAAATTTCTTCTTGAAACTTTGGTTTGAACAACAATTTTAGGGCCTTGTTCATTAGCTGTTTTATTTCTTTTTTTCTTTGGCCTTCCAGCTTGCTTTTTGATAATTGGAGGAATTAGTGGTGGTAATCCAAACTTCACATAGTCATGCTCCTCTGGAACTGGAAAGATTTTGAAGTTGTAAGTGGTCAGGTAAGCCTCTCTAGTGTAGCAAGAATGCACATAATTCTTTGGTTGATGCTTGTTCAAATAAATGGCACTAACTGCATGCTTGCAAGGAATCCCACTCACATCCCACATTCTACATGTACATGTTTTTGTTGCAAGATTGGCTGAGCATTGCCTAATATGAGGCCCCTCATGACACTCTACATCAAACAAATTCCCCCAGACCAAGTGGGGAAGCAATCAGCACTAGCTTGTTTGATTCTCTCCAGTTTCTTGAAAATATTTGGACCAATCTTACCCACATGCTTCAGCATACCATTTTTTTTAACTTGAAATCTTACCATTATAGACTTTCTGATCCACTCGAGCATTGAGACAATGTGCATATCTCTGGCATCTATAATGTAGTTGTTCCAGGTTTCATTCATGCTGTTCACAAGGACCTCACACTTTGCTCTTGGACTGAAATGTGACCTGGCCCAGTTCTGAGGATTAACATTCATTAACCACTGATATGCACAACTACTTTCTTCACCATTCACAACTGTTGGTGGATCAACTTTCTTGATTTCATCCATATAGTACTTTCAGTCATTCAGATTTGTTGTAGAAGCTGCTTTCCAGAATAGATCTTTTAACTTTTTCCCTTTATATATTTATGTTTGAAGTTGGCATACATATGCCTTATGCAGTATCTATGTTCAACACCAGGCATCAGCTCATTCATGGTCTCAACTAGATCTTTTTGTATGTCAGAAATGAAGACCCACCCTCTTTCTTGAACCCCTCCCATGTCTCTAAGTAATCGAATTAAAAACCAGGTCCAAGTCTGTTTGCACTCAGATCCTACAACAGCTACTGAAAGTGGGAACAAGTTGTCATTTCCATCTCTGCAAATGGCACTCAACAGTTGACCCCCAACTGCTCCTTTGAGAAAACAGCCATCCAACCCTACAATTGGTTTACATGCTGCTAAATATCCACTCTTTTGTGCTGCCAACCTAGCATAGAGTCTTAAAAATCTAGGCTGAGTATCATTGGCGATATCTTCAACATTAGTTTGAATCTTGAAACAGCTGCCTGGTTTATGGTGTAGCACTGTTGCCAATAATCTCTCAACAATCCATATTGCTTTTGTATGTCACCCTCCACATTCTTCTTTACCTTTTTCTTTGTTCTATAACACTGCCACCAGCTAATATCTACATTCAGATCCTTTCTTGCTTTTCTTTTCATTGATATGACATTCATTTCTCCATTGTCTCTCAAATCATCAGATACATTGATATGAAGGTCTTGATCTGGAATGTGGATGTGTTGCCAATAGGAGATGCATGTATTCTCCATCCACAATCTTGTTTACACTTAGCACTTATGTTCTTGTTCTCATTCTTTACATATGTGATGCCATGGCCTCTCAGCACATTCCATCTAACCATGGCTCTTCTGAACACTTGTGGCGTAGAAAACTTCAATCCAACAAACAAAATTGGATTCTTTATACCAGTCACCTCATTAAATTCATTAGACTTTTCACCTTTGGAATCAATACTCCTCAACTCTTCTGCATGCTCAGGATCTTCACAGTCATACCACCTATCTTCTACATTTAAATAAGGAACTTTACTTTCACCTGCTGTAGCTTTTTCTGTCACAAAGATATCATCATTTGGCATCTCTAAACCATCATCAAACCAGCTAGGAACAAAACTTTGTACAAATGGTGCTCTATCTTCATCATCTTCCAACTCTTCATCTTCACTTTCAAAACTCCCTACTTGCTGATTCTATTCAACTTGACTTGCTTTCTCAGCAGTAAGCTCTTGATAAACTTCATCAATAAGGTCTTCAAATGATAGCCCAACTTCTTCTTCAACAACTGGCTCCACTTGCATCTCAATATTTTCATTGGCTTCTTTTTCAACAACTGGCTCCACTTGCTCTTCAATATTTTCATTGGCTTATTCTTCAATTGTTCTGCATACATACAAATAACATCCAATCATTCATAAGATTTAACCATAGCAACAACATCTTCATCATTCTTCAGTGTACTCAAACCTCTATCTAAAGTTTCCCCAGCCACTCTATAGTAAAACAAACATCCATGCTTGAACCCCAACTGAGTTTGATACAGTTGCTCAAAGTACAAATAGCCCAGCATGTCTCTGTCTCAACTTCTACAAACTCTACCTTTCCTCCCACATACTTGATGCTAGGTTTCCACATAAAATTTCCTCCATAGTGGAATTCTATAGTAACAGGGGTTCTGCAATCAATAAAGAATACATAAGAATATTTTTTTAAGAATTTAGGACCATTCTTAAATTCTTAGAATAAGAACGGGGGACCATTCTCACAAAATAAATAAAAAATTGAATAGGGGAACAAAATACACATTGAAGGCAAATAACACATGTTGAAGAAAAAAACACAAATATTAAAGAGAAAATTGAAAGAATATAATAAGGGAAAAATCTGAACCTTATGCATTACTTCGAAAGCCAAGAAGCTGTTTTTCAAAAATTAGGGATTTGAGACATATAACAAAAAAATATAAATTTTTGGAAGAAAAAACTTTGGAATCCCCTGATCGATTTAACGAAATAACAAAAAAAATCATATGAAATAATTAACAAAGTAAGAATTAAAATGAAAAACTTACATTGGATCTTCCATCGCGATTTCATGCTTCCTCTGCAATCAGTTCACACAAAACCCTTGTTCATTTATTGTCGTAATCAACTTCTTTGAATCTTAATTATACGAACAGCTGGTTCAAATCAGTTCAAAAACAATCTAAACAAGAAAACCTAATTTAAGATTGGGAAAAGAAACTGCTTATTTAATTTGGGGGAAAATGAAATGGATAGGGTAAATAGGGATCGTGGTTTTGATATGTAAATAGTAGAAAAATAAAAGGGCATTTTAGACATTAACAATTTTCCATTACTCAAACAGACGGCCGTTACATTGCGTCAACCCCGGGGGGGGGGGGGGGGGGGGGGTAAAGTGACCAAATCGATATCACAGGGGGTTAAGTGCCAAACCCTGAAACCCCAGGGGTAAAGTGGAATTTACCCTTATTAATTTCATGTCTAGAAGTAGCAAATAACTGTTTTATAACTAAATGCGGGAGATGTAGTTTTGATAGATGGTTATGGTAATGTCCACATTATGTTATCACATAGCACAACTTTTTCCATTAAAGTAGCTCTCTTTCCTACACGTTCTAGTAGAAAGTTGTTGAGCTAATGGTTATTATGTTGATTGAAGAAAAAAAAATCGAATTATGTGCATCACCTCTAACGTTTACGGCAGAAGCGTACATTGGGAAAATTAGAGAAATTTTCGACACGGTTATGTAGAACCACAATTTAAATGCCAGAAGCATAAGTTGTCGATTGCTCGAAATCAAGTAATTTGATTATATGTTCAACATATGCACATATATGTAATGATTCAATTCATTTGCTGGAGGTAATCCAAGAAGATATATGTGGACCATGTATCACCATCTATAACTTAAATTAGAACTTTAGACAAGCGATCTCTTATCCGCTCAAATTGCGGACTGTCTCTTTGATGAGACTGTCTTCCCGCCATTAGGGAAGGAAAGAACGTCCACACTGTTGTTCCTGAAGAACGGAGTGAATTAGTGTGAGACGACCCCACCGTGTCTCATCAAGATCCCCTACGTCAGAGAATTGACAAATATATTAATAGATCATCCACACTAACGTTCCTAAAGAACGTCGTAAAGTTGTGAATGTCAACATTAATGTTCCTGAAGAACAATGTGAAGTCGTCTGTGATGAATAATGCCATACTCATTCTCTAGTTTGAAAATGTGACGCGATCTCAAATAAGCTTGCAAGGATAGATGTCCTAAAATGATAAAATATGGATAGACCATCAATCCTTCCTAACCAATCTTGCCTCCCTGCTTAGAAGAGGAGAGAGCAATGTCATCAAAGGATTCTCATCTCAGTAAGAGAATGAATGCCCAACAATCGAATCCGGTTAGCACTAGTACCAATGGGATACCACCTCCATCTAATAAAATAATTCCAGAATATGGATTCGTCCGGAGACGACGTCGGGCGATGCCTCGACATCAATATCCATGCCTGAGAATACGTAAGGAAATGTTAGTTATTCATGCATGAATGAGATGTGATATCGGGCTGAAATGATCATCGATGACAAATTTCCTTACAAAGTAGCTATTGAACATTTTTTTTGATGATGATATAAAACCTCGATAAATTGACAAGTGTAAACAAAGGGATGGTGCGCCCAAATGAGAAAAAACAATTCAAGGTGAATTTAATTCCTTGATAAAATGAAGAACACCTCCTTGAATTTCACCCACGGATATAAGTGAGCACTCACAAAGAAAAAAAAACGAGATTGGGAGCTAGGAGACTCATCTCATAACTCAAGGAATGAAATGAGATTGGGAACCAGAAGATTCATCTCATATCTCAAACGATATTGGGAGCCAGAAGACTCATCTCATAGTACAATGATCTATGAGGAAATGAGATTGGGAGCTCGAAGACTCATCTCATAGTTCAAGGATTTTCGCACAACATGAGATTAATTTCAAAGAGGTATACTGATCTCTCATGATGAATGTTATTAAGTACGTGGTCACAAAGTATCTTACAGGGATCTAGAAACAAATATTTTTATGAAAGTCCCTGAAGGAATATGTTTTCCCGAGACAATTAGTTCCAGACCACGGAACATAAACTTAGTTGAGCTGAGATGTTCCCTTAAATTATGGCTTGAAATATTCCGAAAGAATATATGATAATCACCTAAGTAAATAATTGCTCCGGAAGAGAATATGTGAACAATAATTGGTTTTGATTATTCCGATTACTACAATTTATATTAAGTACATGAACTGATTTGGACTCCTGAAGACGTCAAGTAAGAAAAACTCAATTGTTGAAAATTTGAGTTCAAGATCAAAGATCTAAATGAGACTAATTTGTTGTCTCAACCGACTTAAAATATATCATGCTAATTAGAATTTTTTCCATCAATCGAATTACATCCAGAAAATTTTATGGATAAAGGGAAATTATATCGTAACACCTATGGGAGTTCGACAGTGGAATAAGTCCAATGATTCATTTCATCCCATGGAAGAAGACGAAGAAGTGTTAGCACCAGAAGTGCCATATGTAAATGCAATATATGCATTATTATACTTAACTACATGTACTTAATATGATTAAGCGTTTTCGGTAAATTTATTAGGTAAACTTAGCTCACCTTACCGACACGCCGTATGCATCACCTAATGATGCGAAGCTTGTGGATTATATTGGCATCGACTAGAAGTCATATCCACACTAAGCTCGTTCTCAATCTATGTTTTAGTATTGGGTAAATAAATATTCTTGGGTTTTATGAAATGTACACTTGTTGTCACTAGGTCAAATCATACATGATGTTTGCTTTACGAGATACTGAGTGAATGCACACGTCCTGAAGCCATGATTAGGCATATTCGAGATTCCTATGAACTGACAAACAGATAAGATCCTATGGGATTGTATTTTACTGTAATGCAGTATGCATTAAGCAAATGAAGATGGGCCTCATAAAATGTGACAACTCCAAGTATATAACTTTAAAGTTTTCTTCAACTAGCAACAACAATAGCTTAAACAAATAATGATCCCACAGATCAAAATTCGAGAGAACTACTCCAATTTTTATACTAAGTTTTGCCTAAAGTCAACTTTGAATTTTTTTAAACGCGATTGACATGAGTATATTATCCAAGCTCACTCCCTTGTACATATCAAGGGGAGTTATTTTAAGGAGGGGGGGGGGGGGGGGGGGGTTACCGTGTAGGTACTCAGTCCTGTTGTACTCGTTTTCTTTTGTGCAAGGTTTATTTTTCCCACGGGATTTTCGTTACTCCCCAAGGTTTTAATGAGGCGATACATGCTGATTGGAAAGATTGTGCGTTGTAATATTTTTCCTAACCGAGGTTGTTTTTTTTCCACAGGGCTTTTATAACTTAGAAAGTTTTAACGAGGCAACATGAAAAACACAGTAGTGTTTGATAGGAATCCCCAATGAGGAGTGTTGTAAATAATATAGAAAAATATATCTTCCTATCCTAACACATGAGAGGTTGTAACCTCATATTCTACTATAGATTGTCAACTTCACACTACTCCATTATCCCCGCACTTTTTAGAGATTGTAACTCCTATGTAACTCCTTTAAATCCTCCGGTGGATTACACATATATAAAGGAGAATCTTCCTCCCCTAACCACCCATAATTATCTCTCTACATTTGTATGTCTTGTTGTTAATTGTGTTCTCTCTTTCTCCTCTCTCTATTATTATTATTATTATTATTATTATTATTATTATTATTATTATTATTTACGTTTCATGTATTTTTACAATCATAAACCAAAGATCTAGATTAAATAGGCTATTTTACAACAAATTCCTCTTTTTATATCATTATTGATATATTATTGTAAATATTTGAATTATATTTTTTCATATTAAAAATATATGTCTATAGCTTTTTGAAGAAATTATGTATAATTTGACTCTATGAAAAACGTCTTATGATAATTATCATATGATAATACTTCGGTCATTTGTTAATAATTAATGATTACTTAATGATATTACCGTAGAACTATTTCATATTAAAATATATATCTAGAGCTTTTAAAAGAAATTAGGTATAATTTATTTTGACTATGGATAACATCTTACGTGATTATTGTAATATGATAATACTTTGGTCATTTGTTAATAATGAATGATTTTACCACAGCTATCAAATGTCTTAATTATAAAGACTATATATAAATTTTACAAGTCTTTCTTACCTATTAATTAAGTTATTAATGAATATGACTAAATTGTCCTTACAAAGATTACTTAACGATTTTATCATAGAACTCGTGATTAATCATAATAATTTTTACTAAGGAATTGTTTTTTTATATTCTAATTTCCCCATTTTCTATCATAATTAATATATTATTGTAAATATCCAAAGGATATTTTTTCAAATTATCATATGATATATATATATATATATATATATATATACATATATATATATAGTTTTTTAAAGAAATGAAGTATAATTTGACTATGGAGAATGCGTTACGTGATTAATTTCATATGATAATATGTTGGTCATTTGTTAATAATGAATGGTTTTGCCACAACGATCAAGAGTCCTAATTATAAATACTATATACAAATTTTACAAGTCTCCCTTGCCCATTAATTAAGTTTAAAGAATATGACTAAATTGTCCTTACAAATTTACCTATGCAAAGGATATTTTTGTCCATACAAAAAGGGAAGAAACTTCCTATGTATTACTTTTATAATGAGTATATATGTATAAATATAGATATAGATATAGGGCCCTTTTGCTTTGAATGATCTAGTGAGATACATAAAATACTCCCAATGTATCAATTGCTTGGTTGTATTTTATAGTGTGTGGATTATTTGTGGGTCCCACAAGCAAATCCCTCTAGTCTATGATTCTCGTATCTCACCTCCAAGGTGAGATTGCCCAATCCCTCCCCATTCTGCCATGGCCCACAGAATTAACATTTCATCTGCATTGATATCTTTTGTGCGAAAAACCCAAAAAGCCCCAAGTAGTGGCCAAAATTACAAATCAACCACATATAAATACATTATTTTCCCCATTCCCACTTTGGCAACCCTAGCTGATGATTTTTCGGTGAAGCATCTCCCGTAAATTCAAATCTCTTTTCACTCTTTTGTTCTGTATCTATTTGTTTCCGTCAACACATTGAACACACAAATCTTATTTTTCGGTGCATTTTTTTTCTCGTATTTGTTCAGTGGTGGCTGAAGATCGACTAAAGGGAAGGTGAAATTCTGGTTTTCCCAATTTGGAATCAGCCCAGATTAGTGATGGATTTTCCAATACATCCCAACTTTTTCGTGTTTTTGCAATTTTGCTACAGTATTGTTCTTGTTCGTGGGTGTCTGTTAATGTGTTTTTTGTATTTTGGCCTCGCCTATTTAAGGATCTTAAAACTGCCAATGTGAAAAAATTGATTGTAGTATGGCCAGTGTTACCTACTTGATGGTTTTTTCGACAATTATGTTCTTGTACTTTTCCACAATTTTAAGCGAAATAATATCAACAATTTTCCCTTTGTGTGTCATTATTCTTGCTGAATCCCTCTTGTTTCTGAATGATTTTTGAAAACAACCTTGCCATTTGGATTGATGGATATTACCAGAAAAGAAGAGGTTGCGTTTGTACTCAATCAAGTAATAGATGATATTATGCTTGATATAGTAACTTTTGTTCGGTTTTATTTGTCTGTGAGGCGTCGTCGTCTCACCAGTTCAGCCCATGTTCCGAGATCATATAGTTTGATTGCTAAAGCACCATCTCAAATGAATAATTTGAATGACCTTCTGAGTTTTAATAATGTGACATGTCATGATAATCTTAGAATGAACTTGGACACCTTTAAACGTTTTAGTTACCTTCTTGAACATCTTGGTGGTCTTCTTCCAACAAGAAATGTCCAAATAACCGAACAAGTAGCTATGTTCTTAAAAATCTTGGGTCATCATACGAAAAATGTTGTTGTCCGGTCTTCTTTCAAAGGATCTGGGTTCACCGTTAACAAACATTTCTATGGGGTGTTATAAGCTGTTCTAAAATTATACTCTATCCTCCTGGTTAACCCTCAACCTATAGATGAAAATTGTGATAATGAGAGGTGGCACTTCTTTAAGGTACACTCATATTATTGGTGCATATTTTCCTTCAAATTATCATTTTTCATAATATAAGTTTTATAACATCCATGGCAATATTTTTCCCACGTGATTAGAGTTGTCTCGGTGCTCTAGATGGCACTTATGTTGATGTTAGAGTTTCCTTACTTGACAAACCAAGGTATAGGAATCGGAAGGGTGACATATCTGTTAATGTACTTGTTGTTTGTGATGTTAACCTCAATTTCGTATATGTGTTGACGGGGTGGGAGGGATCTGTCGCGGATAGTAGAGTCCTTCGTGATGCTGTGACTAGGGCTAACAAGCTAAGGGTGCCTAAGGGTAAGAACCTTAATAATTCTTATTTTAGAATCCCAAATGAAATACTACGTAATAACAATGTCATGTCAACCTATAGGTCACTACTATCTCGTTGATAACGGCTACACTAGTGGGGAAGATTTTTTGTCACCTTACTGACATGTTAGGTATCATCTTAAAGATTACGCTGTAGGAACACTTCCACCTCAAGACTACCAAGAATATTTCAACATGAAACACGCTAAAACCCGTAATGTGATAGAGCGTGCATTTGGAATTTTAAAGTCCAGGTTTGGTATTCTTCGGAGTGCCGCATATTACCTAATCAAAGTTCAAAACCGCATTATAATTGCTTGTACTTTAATTCACAACTTTATAAGGACTACGAATGACTACGACCCCGTGGAGGACCTTGTTCCTCAATTTATTACAACCAACGAAAATTCTCCAAACTGTGTCGAAGTCATACGAAATGTCGAGTCATCCCAACAATTGACCCATTGGAGAGACAATCTTGCGCATAACATGTATAACGAGTGGCGTAGTAGTAATTAGTAAAACCATCTTATACTTTGAACTGTTAATTGTTATGGTTTGGAATATTTTATGAATTGTAATTTTATTTAAATTTATTTTCCCATGACTTTGTAATGTTCAACTGTTTGTGTGTTATTTGTTTTATTGAATGGTACTTTTATTTTTATGTGCTATAAAAATGTGTGATTTTTTCATTTGTATTAGTTATGGAGGGAACTAGCATGTCCCAAAGAAACTCCAATTTGAAAGGGAAATCGGGAATCACACGAAGGACTTGGACTTTGATAGAAGAACAAATGTTGATTTATGCTTTGAAAGACACTGTTGCGCGTGGGTGGAAATGTGAAAACGGGTTCAAAACAGGTTATCTTGCTACACTAGAGGGTGTGATGTCTGTTTCGTTTCTCGGGACAGACTTGAAGGCTGAGCCTCACATCCATTCTAAAATTCATGTTTGAAAAAAGACTTACGGTTCATTGAGTTCAATGTTGTCACGTAGTGGTATCGGCTAGAATGACTCGTCATCTACGATTGATGTGCAAGATGATGAGGCCTGGAATGACTACGTGAAGGTATACTTTATGTTATTATAAATTATAAAAAGTATGCATGCTAATGACATTTGCTAACTTATAAAATACGTTCACATTTTTAGACCGACCCAGCTGCCCGTACTATGCGCTACAAGGCATGGCCTTACTACAAGGACTGGCTTGTCATATTTGGCAAAGACCGGGCCACTGGGGAGCATGCCGAGGTGTACGTTGAAACTGTGAATGACTTAATTGGTTCTTCGAAGGGAAAAGAACCGACCAGTGTTGGTGGTGGAAATGTTTCTTTAGGAGACGCATCGCTTGATGGTGACATTACTTCATTTGTGTCTACCAGAGGAGAGGGTGCAACTAGCCCTAAAACCACTCGAAAAACGAAGAAGAAAAGGGCCTGCGCCGATGACGTAGACCTTCAATTGGTTGACATGATGGCGAAGTTCTTCGACAAAGCCGACGAAAAATTGGGGCGCCTTGTGAAAAGGGTTGGTTTTGATTTCGATGTGTCGGAATCGAGGAAAAAGGTTTTCGATGCCCTTAGCTCGTTCGAATACTTGACTAGCGAGGACAAGTTGGATGTGACGAAGGTTCTATGTGAAACGGCCATGGACATGGACATCTTCTTCAGTGTCAACGACGAACACAAGGAGCTAATGGTGGCGATGATTCTTCAAGGGCGTTATTAAATTAAAATAATGAATATTTGTTCAAACTATTAGTAATCGTAAAAATATTATTCGTACGTGTCTATCGCCATTTTTTGATGTAGTATAGGCGGCGAGCAACCTCAAAAACCTTATCATTCGCTCACTATTTGTGGTAATGTTTGGTGAAGTATGTATTGATATATGGATGTAGTGTGTTTGTACTAAATACTTTTTGTAGTATTAACGGTTCAAAATTTTTGATGTAGTAATTGTGAAATGTATTATTCCAGCTATTTGTTTTTCATATACAACATCAATAGAACAAATAAACAAGGTAGATCAATAAAATTATGTAGGAGCAACAAAATAATATTAATAGACCTGTGAACACATATTGATGCCAAAATAAACTGCACTGTCGTATTAATACAATTTGGAAATTAAAGTGCTTACAATCATTGAAATATTTTTAATTCCAAAAAAGGACAAAACAACACACACACGAAACATTCTAGAATTATATAAATAATGCCGATTGAAAAATTAGATTTTGGTTTCATCAAAAAGTCCTCTCCGGGTTATTCGAACAAATTGAGGTAGCTCTCTTATCTTTTTTTGGATAAGTTCGATTGTTACCAGATTTTGGACTCGAATTTGGGTGGGTCCGTATCCCGGCAGCACCACAGTTGAAAGAGTTCGCGTCACTATAAATTGTTTTTGATGAACCCTCGGAGTCAAAGTAGTAATTCAAATAGTCGGAAATGTTGAATTCCTTACTCTTTTCCGAAGTAGAAGAAATATGAACGACGGAAATTATACCTTTTTCAGCTTGTGCAACAGGGCCTTGTGGGACAGCCACCACGTTTTCTTCGTTCGGTTCACCCTCGCTATCGGATGATAGTATAACAACGTCGGGGCAAGGTTGAGCATACTCCACAATATCTTGGAAAAGAATCGATAACTCTTGCCATTTTGATTCACCGGATATACGGTATTGGTATACAGAATACTTCACCTACAACAATGGATATAAAAAAAATCCATTATACACACATTAAATATCGATGGTGATTATATATAGTTCTGGTTTACCTTCATTATGTAATCCCATATTACACCGGTAGCAGTTACAATGTTGGTTTTCGGATTATAGTACACACCATCTAACTTCTATAACCATTGGAAGTTTCCAAAACGATCACGAAGGAGGCCAAGTTTTTTTAGCAAGAAATCTTTGGAGAAAAACAGTCCGTGCTTCGTTGTGAACATATCTTGTGCTAGGAACAAAGAGCCATCTGTTTTGTCGGGCCAAACAAAGCTACCAAGTTTCACTTCAACGACCATGAAGTCAATGAAAATATTTTCAATGTCTTCAACCCAATTTATTTGCATTAAGAACTCTCCCCTTCGAAATATTGGCTGTTTTTTCGGTGCCATAATATTTTGAAGACTTGAATAACCAATGAACATTACCACATACTTTATACATTTTATTTCCTTTTTTTATTAATAAAATAATTCACATAATGTGCATTTATTCTTAGCAATCAATACAAATGGGTTGGTAAATGTCTTTTCTTAAATTTTACATCAAGCCTTTTCCAAACAATAAATCCCAACTACTTAATTTATTCCAACAATTAAGAACACGTTGTCATTACTTATTGAAACTTCTTTGCTTAGCAGAAAGAATAAAGAATACAGACAGTTGGCATTAATTCATGCATTGGAGAACAAGTTCTCGGCTGATGTGAAAATAAGGCGAATTGCAGTCATTTAGTGCTACGAAACGTAAAGAAGAGTGCATTGCAATAAATATTTGAATGACCTCTCATCTACTACCATTTCTAGAGTAAATGCATGCTTCCCTTTCTACCTATATAAACATATAACCATCCATGTTTAGAGCAGGTTGTAAAAACAATTTAAAACAAATTAAAACTAAGCAAAATGCCAAAAACACGAAATCAAATAATCAATGGGTTCTGCAACTCCGATGAATGGCCGTTAAGTTACGACTTGGTGATGATGCATGCAATCCATGAGAATAGCATTCAACTGGAAAACCTAGATACAGTTGAGGTTTTCAACAGCGTCCTACACCGCGCTACAGAGGAGATTTGTGACTACATTTCACAAGAAATCACTTTTGAAGATGTGAAACTAAGAGTTCATATCATTCGAAGGCGATTTTATGCGTTCTTAAAGTACATTTCGAAGCCCGGAGTCAAGTTCAACCCTTGCACGAATAATATTGCAGTCGACATGGTTATATTCTTCAAGGACAATAAGGTATTTATTTAGGGAAAGTATTTATAAATTGTATTTTAGGATGAATGTTCTTCTAACAGTGGTTAATGAATATTTTATGCAGGAGATATGGGAGGCACGTTGGTTTCGTGTCAACGGTTTTCCTGTGTGCGACACATGCGTGATCATATTTCATATTAAGAATGCCGCTCCAATAGACTTCACCGGCATGACAGGGTATTCTTAAAATGAGCCACTAGTTAATGAAGACGGGGAAGACAGTGAAGGGTCAGAAAATGGTGTGGGGGAAGCTGTTGATGGAAAAGAACCTGTGAATGAAAATATGGAAGGCATATATGGTCATGAAGGAAAAGAACCTGGCCATGGAAAAATGGAAGGCATATTTGGTCAAGTTGGGGAAGATGTTGGTGAAGCTGGGGAAGATGTGGTTGCTGAGTCGAAGGAGATGTAAATTAGGTGGGGTCTACTATAATATCTACTAATGTGTTAGAAGATGTTTTTATTTTTTCTGTTATCCTACTATAGGATGTGTTTTTTTTTTTTTTTGTTTTTTTTTTTTTTTATGTTTGATGTAGTAATGGAGTATACCCTTACTACTATTAGCCTAGGATGGCAAATTTTCAAATGTGAAATATCTAGTTAGCCATCAAATTTGTGCCAGTTTCAAATCCTACATTTATCCCTTCTTCCTATTGAAAAAACAAATGAACAACATAAATTCAAACCATATTTATAAAAGACACAACGAACAGTCATATATACAATCACTAGGCCAAAACTGCATTTTCGCGACGATTTTATAGCGACGAAAATTGATTTCGTCTCCCGCTCGCGACGATTATTGCCACCATTCGTCGCAACACAAAAAACGTCCCCAGAAAAAGAAAATGCTTGCGACCAAATCATGATTTTCGTAGCAAACAAGTAAAATGTTTTTTTAATATATATTTTTTGTTAATATTTGCGACGATTATGTAGTAGTCGTCGCGACATTTAGTGAAAAAATAAATTCCTCTCGTTTTACGACGATTATAAATGCTTCGTCGCATTATTCTAATAATTTTTATTTAAAAAAAAAATATGTTTGCGACGATTAGTTAGTTTTCGTCGCAATATACTTTGGTTTATAAAATATAACAAAATACTGCGATGAATGTTTGCAAAATCGTCGCACGGGAGTTGACAAAGTTCAATTGGTTCTCCATTGCGACGATTAGTTAATGGATTCGTCGCAATAGTTAAATGTAATTTTATTTTCAAGTACTATTAAACGTAGCAAATAACTCAGCAAAACCCTAATTTAATTCACATCCCTGCTCTTTTCTCTCCCTCACTAAGTTTCTCTCTGCCGCCGCCGCACTTCGCCCCCAGAATTCACCGGTGCACTTCGCCCCTATGATTCACCATCGCTTAGCCGTTGCTTTGCCGCTACGATTCGCCATCCCTTTGCCCCCACGATTCGCCGTCCCTTCGCCTCCACGATTTGCCGCCATGATTGTATCAGGCTGTCGGCGCCTCGATTGTCTTCTCCGTGGACGTAGCCATCGCCCCTTTCTTATTTTCCCCGCGGAACTATCTCTTCGTGAATTCCCTTAATTAGGTAATGAGTTCCTGAATATATAATTTGTTTGTAGGTCCATTAAATCTGAAATTGAGCTTTTGCACTCATAGGTATCGATATCTATACTTTGATAATATAAAGTACACTCATAGAAATGACAAATTTGGTGGGAAGTTGATTATTTTGTGTTTTAAGCTTGGATAGTCACTGGAGTATGAACGAACTCTTTGGTGTGATTACATATTCATGGTTTTTATTAATAGTTTAGTAGTAGAGATTTAAGTAAAATATACAGTTGAAGTAATATAAAAATGTAAATAAGAATATTAATGCCTGTTCAAAATAAGCTTGTCAATTTATCTGGACATATATGATGTTTATTAAAATAACTTTTACGAGAGTTATTTCATTCTAGTAGGATGTTAATTATTTAATATTTTTCTAGTTATATATGTTCTATAAATGAGGTGGGTTTGTTTTGGGAGTTTGTGAGAAATCAATTAGATGCTGTATTTGGTGAATTTGCTAGAATATAAAGAGCCGGAATGTATCAAATGGTGGATGATGGCAGAGGTATTTTAAAGACCAAGTCAACTTTGTTTTTTCGTTCATGGAGAAAACAGATCCTCTTATGTTAGCAAAATCGTTTTTTTTTTTTTTTTTTTTTTGCAGACGAAGAGAAAATGATGACAAATGAGAAGATCTTTTCAAGGACAGTGAACCCCAAGTCACATGTATGAGTTTTTCAGAGTAAACTTTCAGCAATATATTTATGTAATGTTTGTTTTTGTTTTTGATACTATGTTATCATAGCATCTACTTCGTCTGAGATGGCTATGATTATATTTATTGTTTGGAAAAATCTCTGAGTTGGTGTAACAGGCCTGCCTTTTAAGCTCCAAGGGATCTGTGTGTGAAGCTCTTTGGTAATTCCTGTGGCAGACATAAAGGTTGCTAGTTCCGTTTTAAAGAACAAGGTTTAACATAAGGTAACAATTGCCGTAGCTATTATGGGAGATTTTCTTTAATCATTTATCTCTTTCTCTTCAAGGGTGGGGGAGGAGGGGGGCTGGCTTGTCACTTTACTGTGCAGGGTTTATGTAGTTATGTAGGTTGAGTCCGAGGTATTTGAGATATATTCTTTGGTATATTGCGACACCTTATGATGTTTGGTATATATTGTATAAAGTGTTTGGTATCTATTGCGTCTTGTTAGGAACTTTTTTTTGGTATATATTTACATGTTGAAACTTTTGTTTCATATATGTTGCAAGATCGGTTGGGTGTTTTGTATTGGCATAAGCACTTCTGGTGTCTTCATGCTTTAGTCGTTATGGTGCCATATTTTTTGTTTAGCTTGTGCTTATTGTATTTATGTCACGCTTATGTACTTATACATTTTTTTCAGGCACGGATGGAAAGAGCTTATTATGATCAAGTGGATAACTTCAGCAAAATATTCAACTCCTTGATCAAGCATTTGAAACGACAAAGTCAAGTATTTCACCATATCAAACTACTTCTAATGAACAGTGAAGAAAGTATGGATCAAATCTTTTTTGCAATGCTACAATATTTTTTAAGTTTTAGTGTCCTTTCAAATTTGTTCTAGTGTAATTTCACTTAATATTTTGATTTTAATCTGATGGAATAAATTTTAATGTGATGTGTTATTTGATCCAATAGTTAATTTTGAATTATTAGAATTGATAATTAATTATTGTAAAGATAAAGAACTGAAAATCTATTACGGGTTAATTTATCATTTAATATACAGTGCCAAAGAAAACAAACCTAGCGACGTTTTTGTAAAAACGTTTCAAATAAGTGGGTAAATTTTTGCGACAAAAACTATTTTCGTCGCAGATTTGTACAAAACAATTGCGACGTTTTTTTGCACAGACGTCGCAGGATGACCAGCAGATTTGCGACGATTGTCAAATTTCGAAGCCCAAAAAAATAAATTGGCAGAAACGATTTTTTTGCGACGAAACATGGAAGCGTCGCAACTTTCTGCGACTAAAATACACTTTCGTCGCACGCTTTGCGACGGGTCATTTGGCGACTTTTTTTTGAAGCGTTTGCGACGTTTTTCGTTTCGTCGCAAGTGTTGAAATTTCGTCGCCAATGCCCCTTTTTCGTCGCAACATTTCGTTGCCAGTGAATACATGCACCCTATTTAAAGAAAAACTAAATTAAATTATACTGTGATTTATAAGCTATCATAAACCACAACAAACAACAATAGACACAAAACTCACCACACCAGTGTCATAGAACAGAATATTTCACAAAAAACACATATTAAAATTACGAAGTACACAACACTACTTACACATGTAATAAACAAATATAATTATAGACACAACAAGTATTGCCTCCCTTATTGTAGGTAAGTAAGAGTGCTTACTTGTTGGAATCGCTTTGTTCAATTGTGCATCTACTAGCTGCTGTTTTATCAGTTGTAATTCAGTTTCGAGTCTATTGATTTTTTTCAGCAAACCGGGAATAATCAGTTTTGCTCGGTCACACATCGGAGGATCGTACCATCTGAATAGGTCACAACTTTGCACCTACAAAACGATCCACATTTAAAAGTACCATCAATGAATTAAAAAACCAAATTAGACCACCACCAATATGAACAACAACTTCATTTGAATTATATCAGTTATATGTGAAAAGATCCCCAATATAGTTAGATCTGCAATTTCGTAAACAAAAAAAGTACCCTATCGAAACCCTAATACTTTGCAACCCCAAAATACAAAAAAATGAACAACAACAACAACAGAAATTCGTAATACTTACAACTCTTCGAGGACACGAGATAAATCGACGCCAATGATTTTTATCTGACCAAGAAGTTTGCAAACCCATCTTCAAATTGCAACCACATAACCCAAAATCGTTTGGGGTAAAGTTTTCTTCACGGAAGGTTTTGTGAGATGCGCTTCCGTTGATGGACCCATAGCTCATCTCCAAATGTATTAGGTCGGAGCAGAATCGACTGAGAAAAAATTGAAAGAAATCGACCGACTTCGAGATTTCTCTCTTCAGGAGAGAAAACGATTTTATATTCATATGATATGAAATATTATATTACAATTTATTATTATTCTTATAAAAAAGGGCATCTTAGTATATTTGTCAATAATTATATTATCACACACAAAACAAACGTGTGAGTAATTTATCAACACAAATTTACTCAAAAAAAGCAAACAAGAGGATAGCAAAATTACATAATCATCTCCACCACAAATCTATCTAATCTATACTAACATACTAATCCTTACCAAAAAAGCAAAAGGGCCCATAGAGTATATATTAATCACTCATTTTAGGCAATAGAATATTAATTGAATAGGGGCTATTACAAATAAACACATCATGAACTACTTATTCATAAAGAGGATCAGACCAAAAGTTTTTTTTACTAAGAAGTTCATACGAAGTCTAGAGGTGTGTAAAAGACTAAAATACCCCATCAATTTCATCCATTTAACCAAATGTAACCTCATTTGACCCCAAATTTGACCAATTATTCAATTTTAGCCATTTACCACATTTTGACTCCAATTTTGACTCCAATTTTCCTCAACATATTTTGGCCTCCGTAAAAACATTAATATATTGTGGTTGAAAATAATATTAATTATATTACTATTTAACACAATCATATTGCTATATTACTATCTAGTACAATAATATTATTATGTTGAGCGGTCAACAAAGGCAAATATAATGAAAATGCAAAAAAATATGTTGTGGTTGATAGTAATATTAGTAAACTATCAACCATATTGATATTATTGTGTTTACAGTAATTCTAGTGTCAACCAAAGTAATATTACAATACTAGACAATAATAATATTACGTCGATCGGTTAACAAATCAATCAAAAGAAAAGGACAAAAATAAATAAATAATATTGATGTGGTTGACAATATTATTATTGTGTTTACAGTAAATTAAGTATCAATCACATTAATATTAAAATAGTACATAGTAATATTATTATGTTGATCGATCAACAAATCAAATAAAATAAAAAAGCCAAAAATATAATGTTGATGTGGTTGACAATAATATTAATTGTGTTTACCTTAATTTTACTGTCAGTGGCAGTAATATTACTACTATTGGTTAGCGGCGTGCGGAAAAAAAAGAAGTAGATTTTGTTTTCAAAAAACAAATTCAGAAAAAAAATAAGTTTGAAAAAAAGATTCAAAATTGGATATTTTTGGACAAAATTGATGAAATTGAAGTCACATTAGGATTACAATTAAGAATTAAGTTTAAAGAGTTGGGGGTAATTTGGTCATATAAATTAAGTTTGCCTTTATTTATAATAGGGGAAAGTACAATTAACCCCCATTGAGTATAAGGTCCGACCCGAAATGCCCCATCAACTACAATCTAGGACAATTTGTAAACTTTTGTAACTCTGTCAACGTTTATAAATGCTAACAATATTAACGACGTTACATTTTCTGTTACGAATTAAAAAAAAAAAATTTAAGAAACAAAAACACAGCTACACTCTCTCTATCTATCTCTCTCTCAACACTTAAAGAAAAACCAATATTCTCGAATCTCTCTCTCAACACATCATCACCTGAAGCACTCTCTCTCCACAGTTGCAGGAAATAAAACTCTCATTTCACTCTTTCTTCTCGTTCCTCCTAGATAATTTGGTCGCATTCTTGAATAATTTCGTAAAGGCCCGACCTATTGAAGTAATCCAACGTTTGGAAGGAAGCTCAACTCGTTTGGGTCGATTAAAGGAAATGAGCGTTTGAATTTAGTAATGTGTGTGTAGCTTTTAAGGATATATGTTAATATGAGAAGATGTGTTTTGATTTGGAGCAAAAATCAATGAAAGATTGTTTTGAATTTGAATTTGAGGATTTTGAATTCTTGGAGGTTTTAAATAAAATTTGGGGTTATCAATGAATTGAGATTTTAATTTGGTGGTTTTAAATAGATATTGTTGTAAAACAAAAGTTAAACCTCCACCTCAGCATTTGGAGACAGGACAATAACGGAGGGGTGCAAAATATCCAAATTTGTAATTGAGGGGGCATTTTGGGTCGAATCCTATAATCCAAGGGGGTTAATTTACTTACCCCTTTATAATGTGTATTAAAGGGATATGTTTATTGGCAAAATAAATATAACACCGAAACCTATCATAATAAAGATGGTTGGTGAGGGACCTCTTCACAAACAATTAAATAAGATATCAACCAATAAAAGTTACTAAAATCATATTTTTTCATGGACCTCATCACAAAAAAGCCATGCTTCGAAGCCAGAGGATGATTATGCTTCCCTTAAACTATAGCGAGTTCCCATTTACCCTCTACGTGTAGAAGCCCATTCAGCTCGAAACAACAGTTACATTTTTTTCGTGCCAGTACATTTTGTACTTTCTACATCTTTTTTCTTTCGTTTCACATGTTTATTTCCAAATCGATCACAAGTGACATATACTCTATCACAAAAAGCACGACATATACTTAACTTAGCTTAATACCATGGTTTTCAGTTGTGTCTTTCGTCAACTGTTTTAAATATTTGCAACAATTAAACAATTGTACTTGAAAATATTCAGAATAATCAATTTCCACATCATCCTGAAAAATAAATAAAATATAACAATAATTAATTTATATAAAAAAAAAAACAAAGAAAAGAGAACAAATCGCATCTGATGTAGGAGCAGGCGCATCAAAGACGGCGCCCACCTTGGACGCGAATACAATGTACCACGCCCAACATGAGGCGCTGTCTGTTGCGCTTGCTTCCAGTTGGTTGTCCACCCTCTGTGTAAAGTTGACATTTTTGGCAAACAAATTAAAATCTTACCTTCGGTTGAAGTGGATCGTCATTAGAAGGTCTTGAACTCATTAGTGTATGATTATTTCGTAACAAAAATGACTTTTGATGACTTCTTAGTATTTAGAACCGCTAGTAAGAAGTTAGAGAGAAGTAAGAGAAAATAGAACATAGAAAGAATATTTCTTTTTTATTTAGGGGTCATTAGCAATAAATCCCTCATATTGCTAAGAAATGGTGATATGTCCACCCTTTAAACCTTTATTTGTGATAACCCCTAGAAATTTTATTCCCAAGATTACCCTTAAGTCAATTAGCATAGTTTGTCCCAATTATTCCTTTTTTTTCTCTCTCTCTTTCCATAACAACAATTTAATTCCTAAAAATCTACTTCCAAATTCCTAAAAATTTGCTACCAAATAAAAAAAATGTTTTTTTTTTATTATTTTCAGATTTATTTAGCATTTCTTTTCTTTTTTTAATATTTTTTTAATAAAAATATTTTTAAACAAAAAAAATGATTTTTTTTTATGGACATGTTTACTACGCCGAATATGTGACTATATAAATTGTAGTCATATTCTTTCTTTATATTGCAGTTTTTTATATTTTCAACTTAAAAATTCCGATTATTTAGGTGTGGTACAGTCATGTTTTCCAAATTATATAAAGTAACGAAGATTGCCTATTGTTTACAAAAACAATTCAACCAACATTGATACGAACCCCGTAGAACTTGTTACGGGACCCAATAATCTTATGCGGAAGCAAGAACGGAACGTCCAAAAAACAAAGGATTCGATTGGCGGAATTCGGAATATTGACCCCGTAGCTATAGAGAGCTAGAAACCAATATTATCAAGGTGGAAGTATTGACCCTGTGATTATAATGAATCATAAACCAATACTATATTGCTAACAATAATTCACAAGAATCCACTCGCAAATTATCCCGAAGAGTTGTTGAAGAACAACGGAGAATTTTAATCTCTCAAAATAATACTTAAAACTTCCAAATAATAATGAACCTAAAAAAACCTATTTATAACTGTCAAATAGACCTAATCTAACAAGGAAAATAAATCCTAACTTATCTATTGTAAGGAAATAACAAAATAAACTAAATCTATTCCAAATCGGACTCTAAATAGCAAGAAATAAATTTTCCAATAATAAAATACAAAAAATAATAATAATCATCTTTTCCAAGTCACGTCTACTCGGCTCGATGACTAGGTGGGCTCAAGTCCTTGAGCTCGGCTTGCTTCACAATCTGGCCCGATAATTCGCTCGAATTAAGCTCAGCTGGGATCGAACTAGACTTCGTCAATTCTTCCTTTCGGAGCTCGTGCTCTACTAAGCTAAGCATGGCTGCTTCAATGCGCTTGGCTCAAGCTTGCGTAGTCAGTCCTCTTGGCACATGCGGCAAGTCCAAGTCATGAACTCCTTCATCCAGCTCGGCACTACCTCTCGTAATTGGCTGGATCGTATCATCCTCCCCCTCTTGAAAATGATTCGTCCTCGAATCTGAACCTACATCAAAGGGACATAGGTCAAAATCATTAAATGTCGAACTAACTTGATACTCACTGGGAAGCTCGATCTTATATGCATTATCGTTAATCTTCTTCAGGAATTGGAAAGGTCCATCTCCTCGTGGCTTAAGTTTTGAACTCCGCTGATTGGGAAACCTTTCCTTTCAAAAATGAACCCAAACCCAATCTCCCAGCTGAAAGGTAATGTGTTTTCACAATGTGCTCGTGTGCTTCTTCTTGGATTTTCTTCACTAACTCAGCCTTACGCTTCCCATCTAGACTAGAAATCTCATTAACAGGTAAAGGCAACAAATCCAAAGAAGTTAGCGGATTAAAACCACAAACAATCTTAGAAGGTGAAAACTTTGTAGAAGAATGCACCGATCTATTATACGCGAACTCAATAAAAGGAATACATTTCTCCCATGACTTTAGGTTTCTTTTAAGAACAGCTCGCAATAACATACCTAATATTCAATTATCTACCTCGGTTTGACCATCGGTTTGTGGATGACATGTAGTAGAAAAGAGTAAAGTCGTACCTAACTTACCCCACAAAACACGCCAAAAATGACTAAGGAATTTAACATCCCTATCCCTAACAATAGTACGAGGTACCCCATGCAAGTGCACTACTTCGCTAAAGAATAAATTTGCTACATGCGTAGCATCATCAGCTTTATGACATGGAATGAAGTGTGCCATTTTAGAAAAACAATCTACCACAACAAAAACAGCATCTCGACCTTTACTAGACCTCGGCAACCCTAAAACAAAATCCATTGATACATCAGTCCAAGGGTGAGTAGGAACAGGTAATGGCATATATAATCCATGTGGTTTAACCCTAGATTTAGCTCGGCTACATGTTAGACACTTCGAACAAATCCTCTCAACATCTCGCTTCATACGCGGCCAAAAGAAATGTTCTTTTAAAATATCTAATGTTTTAGAAACACCAAATTGTCCTATTAAACATCCTAAATGTGATTCTCGAACAAGTAATTCACGAAGCGAACTATTAGGCATGCAAAGTTTGTTCTCCCTAAACAAATAATCATCATGCTTGTAGAATTTTTCAAAAGTTCTTTTTTTGGCATGCAACAAATATAGTATCAAAATCATGAACGTTCACGTACAGCTCCTTAACATGCTCAAAACCTAAGAATTGAGCACTAAGGGTCGACACGAGAACATAACTGCGAGATAGTGCATCAGCTACCACATTATCATTACCTTGTTTGTACTGTATCACAAAAGAAAACATCTCGATAAACTCCACCCGCCGAGCATGTCTTCGGTTAAGCTTGCCTTGGCCCTTAAGATGCTTTAGCGACTCGTGATTTGTGTGTATTAGGAATTCCTTAGACCACAAGTAATCTTGCCAAGTCTCCAAAGCTCGCACCAACGCATATAGCTCTTTGTCATATGTTGAGTATTTCAAGGTTGCGTCGTTGAGCTTCTCGCTAAAATAAGCGATAGGTCGCTTGTCTTGCATAAGCACTGCACCAATACCAATTTCCAGAAGCATCACATTCGATTTTAGAAGTTTAAGAAAAGTTTGGTAAAAGTAATAAATGAGCAGAACTTAGCTTATCTTTCAAAGTGCGAAATGCATTCTCTTGCGCCTCGCCCCACTTGAAGCCAACCTCCATCTTGATCACCTCCGTCAAAGGTGCTGCAATTGTGCTGAAGTTCGGTACAAATCTCCTATAGAATCCCGCTAGGCCATGGAAGCTTCGCACCTCAGATGCATTCTTGGGTGTTGTCCATTCACGAATAGCTTTAACATTTTCCTCGTCCACTTCAACGCCCCTAGAACTCACAACAAAACCAAGGAAAACTATCCTACCTAGGCAGAAATCACTTCTTTAAATTAGCATATAATTGTTCTTGCCGTAAGGACTCCAAGAGACACCTCAAATTCTCAGCATGATCATGCAAATTATTGCTATATACTAAGATATCATCAAAGTAAAAAAAAAACAAATCTTCCTATGTAAGATCGCAGAACATGATTCAAAAGTCACATAAATGTACTTGGTGCATTAGTTAAACCAAAAGGCATCACTAACCATTCATACAATCCATGCTTAGTTTTAAATGCAATTTTCCACTCATCTCCCTCTTTCATGCGAATTTGGTAATAACCACTTTTCAAATCAATTTGAGAGAAAATAATGGAACCATGTAGTTCATCTAACGTGTCATCTAATTGAGGAATGGGGTGTCAATACTTTACCGAAATTTTGTTGATGGCTCGACAATCAACACACATTCTCCAACTCACATCCTTCTTTGGTACTAGTAAAACAGCCACTGCACAAGGACTCATGCTTTGTTGAACATGTCCTTTAGCTAACAGGTCGGCCACTTGCCGTTGTAACTTCTTCGTCTCCTCGAACTACTTCGGTAAGCTGGTCTATTTGGAATTTGGGACCCTGGAATAAAATCAATTTGGTGCTCGATCCCTCGAATTGGTGGCAACCTCGTTGGCATCTCTTCCGAAAAGACATCATCGAACTCCTGCAAAAGAGAAATAACAATACTAGGCAAAGAAGAATTAAGGTTAGCATGAGAAAAATAGGACTCTCTAAACACTAACAACATCATTGTTCTCTCTCCCTTACATGCACTCTTACTCTCTTTCTTTTGCATAAAAGCTCACTTTTCTCTCATCTCTCTTTATTAAGTTTGCACTATCTTCTTTTTCTTTTCTCACTTCGGCTAAACTCTCTTGTTTTACCTCTCCACTACTACTAAGTTCGTTCTCATTTTGATTTGAACTGGCAGCAATGGACTTCTTAATCAAATTTTGCTCCTCAAACACCAGACGAGGTGATAAATGTGCAAGTGTGATTCGCTTGCCATTCTTAGTAAAAGTGTAGCATTTTTGTAACCATCATGGACTGTTCGTCGATCAAATTGCCAAGGTCGCCCAAGTAAGATATGACTTGCTTGCATGGGCACAACATCGCACATCACCTCATCTTTGTATTGTCCAATACTAAAGGAAATCAGTACTTGTTTCGTCATTCTGAATTGCCACTTTCATTCAGCCACTGAAGTTTGTAAGGTCTCGGTTGTTTGGTGACTTGCAGCCCTATCTTGTCTACCATTAGATTGCTTGCTACATTCACGCAACTTCCTCCATCAATTATCAATCCACATACTCGGTTTTCAACGTGGCAGCGTGTATAGAAGATGTTCTCTGGCTGTATTACATCACCATCTTCTTCAACTTGCACGTGGAGAGTTCGAAGTACAACAAGTGCGAGTCCATCAACAGCTTGTACCACGTCATCTTCCTTAGGTGATGTTTTCAAAATTGACTCTTCCTCCTCCTCCTCGACTCCAGCTCGCCATTATCCAATAAAATCATAGCTCGCCGGTTAGGGCACTCCATGGCGATATGGCCTGCTCCATGACATCTATGGCATTTAATATCACGTGTTCGTTGTGGTTGTGACGAATTATTACCTCTCTCAGTTGGTGCTTGGTTGATTGGATTTTCATTGAAAGGTTTCGTTGTCGATTTCTCCTCGGGTTTTGAAGTAGGATTCCATCGCGGTTTCCAGCTTGATGCCTCATCCCGAGCTGTAGTTCTCCCTTCTAGCTTAAGTTGCCTCTCAACTTTCATGGCCATGTGAACGACCTCCTCAATCTCAACGTAGTGCTGCAACTCCACTACATTAGCGATCTCCCGGTTCAGCCCGCAAATAAATCTTGCCATCGTGGCCTCTCGATCCTCCTCAATATTGGCTCGGATCGTTGCAATCTCCATCTCCTTATGGTACTCCTCGACAGATTTAGTACCTTGCTTTAAGCTTTGCAATTTCAGATGTAAGTCTCTATAATAATGTGAGGGCACGAACCTCCGTCTCATAAGTGCCTTCATAAACTCCCAATCAACAATTGGTGGTTCGCGAGTTATGCGTCTAGTCACTACAAATTGATCCCACCAAACGATAACATAATCGGTGAACGCTACAGCTGCAACCTTTCTTTCCCATTATATGTATGCCTCGGGATCACTCTTCCCTTCGAGAGACGGTATAATCAATTTGATCGAGTTGAGGTTCCCATCAACTTCATCTCTTTCTCGTCCCACATTACCTCGCCTCGGTCTGTCAAATCTGTCACCTCTGTTCCCTCGTCCTCTACGCCATCGTCTAGAAGTATTAGACTCTGCCTCGAATTCTTCATTGAAGACTTGTTTATCGAACTCCAATTCGTCACGTTGGCGTACAACAGGTTGACGAATAGGTTGCCGCAGTTGTGGCTGTTGGGGATCGTGCATGTATACGCAGCGGAATTTAAAAATTTGTGATCGAACTAGTTTCGATTACATGCATAAACTAATCACATAGCCAATGTACCTTAACGCTTCCGCCATACACATGGTAATTATCGATTTTTATCAAAACATGTAAAACCGAAAAATATGAAACATGCTTGTTCATCATATTACAAAATCGAAACACGTAATCACATATCACACATGCTCGTAAATTAAAAATCATACAAACATGTTCGAATCGAATTACGAAAGTTCCGATTTAATTACCTCTTGTAGCGTGAGATTTCGACGAATCGAAATCCAAACTCAAACACGTACAAGCTGCTTTATACCACTCCTAGGGGCTGCAGGAACACCACCAAACGGCAGCTGGTCCGAAGGTGAGGCGACGGCGGCGCGTGGCAGTCAGCGGCGGCGGCGCGTAGGCGGTGCAGCGGCGCGTGCGGCGGTGCAGCGGCGGCGTGGCAATTCCGTCGGGGCAGCAGCTCCTCTCCAATTAGGTTTCACCTCGAATAAACGGATCTCCCCCTACTGTAGCACTAGATACAAAGGGGTTAGATAACAAGGGAATACGATAGAGAAAGAAGAGGGAAAACCGGCGGACGGCGCCGGTGCGGCGGGGCAGCGGTGGCCGAGAGGCTTGGGCGGCTAGGGTTTGACGGCTAGGGTTTTTTTGGAGTAAAAAATCTGATCTCAAACTCTTGTTTGAGGTCTATTTATACTAGGGTTCTCAACCCTTGTGGGTTTAAGTCATTGGGCTTGACCCACTGATGCATTAAGCCAATTCCCTCGTCGGCCTCGTTTCTAACAAACGATCGTTCACAAAATTATAGTAAAATTATATTTGTGACGAGCTCAAAGTCCTCGTCGATACGAGTGCCTCTTAGAAATTTCCAATTTCCAAAAATGGAAACTTCCACTTCAGTGGACCTGCTAAATCGGGAAACTTCCCAATTTAGAAAGTTCACTAAATTCCGCATGTCTCTTTTCTCCACGTTCATTCCGACTCGTAATCCACAATCACGAATCTTGGACTCAATCATATTGACCTCCAACTTTGCAAAGATTAACATATTAACCTATGCTCATTGTTATCAAGGATCCGTATTACACGAGAAGTGTGACCCTCAATGGTTCAGGTGTATGCTAGCCGTGGGCTAACAACTCTTTGTGATTCGAACAACACATTGTTCTTATACGAACTCCTCCCAAGAGTCCCGATTAGAATAAAACTCATTTTACTTAATCGCCGATCAAATCGGTGCCCAACGAATCAAGATTGGCGTCTAGCAACTACGCATCATGATTCCCTAGATACAAGGGAAGTGCCTGCAAGAACCTTATGATATAGTTAGCGTACAGTACGATCCCTTCGCAACACATGTCCCGATTGAACTAGAGGCATTGGTTCACCGAGACCTCTGATAAAGTTCAATGTCCGTGCGAACGTTCTAGGTATTATAAATCCGTTCGTGTGTGACTTAGGGAAACACATTTCCCTAATCACCCCACTATCAACTCTAGCCAGAGATTCCTTGGATTATAAACCGTCAGAACACACATGACATCCATGACTACTCAAGCGCTCGAATCCCCTACTACAATGCACAGGCTTCACACTAGATTTCGGATTGCACGAATGTTGGCCCTTGGAGTGGTCCGCTGTGGGACTCAGGGACAGGTCACGATACAATCGGTCCTCTAGTGAAGTCACGGTGATGTCTGGGTCTTAAGGACTAATGGTGTACAACTATATCTTAGAAACCTATTACTCGATGAATGAGAACCACTTATAGATTTCTAGGGCGAGGGAGTTCAGTGAACTCATCTAGTATGAGCACCCACTCAAGTATGCCGATGTCACAACACCGAGGACTGATGAGACGCAGTACACATACACTAAGTGCTAGTCTCAAAAGGGAAAGGCCGGTATCCTCATTATTGGCGTAACCCATCGACTAGGAACAAGGTTTAACAGTTACATTACATTGCTGAGTTATCTCACGATTCTACTAGATCAACTCACAGTAATAGAGTAACTCGTTAGGACTATACCTATGCTGCTTGCATGGGATAAGAGATATAGAATGCCAAATGAAATGTTTTATTATTACGAACGAAAAACGATTGTTTTATTACAAGATAAAAGGAAAGACCACAGCCACAAGTTGGCTTGTTGGTCACCTACTCCAACAGTGGCGCCAGTGCAGGTCTTATCCTACTCAACTCATCGATTTTATTTTGCATCCTCTGAAGGGTTATATGCAAACGTTGGAAGTGTTGCTCCGTGGCTCCGTCCTTCTCATCACCACTACCATTTCTTGATATGGTGTTCGAACTGCAAAATATTGTTAAAAAAAAAAAAGATTTTCATCACCACGCCCTCACGTGTATCACTCAAGATGATGTTCACTCAATTCACTCGTGTTTCACACAATTTGGCTTTTACCCTCTTTTGATCAAACACTCTCTTGCCTTTTTCCACTCGTAAACTCCCTTCGAAGTTCTAAAGAAACAAATCGAGAAAATATTGAGTGGTTTTTGTTTTTTTTATTCAAAGCTAAATAGTATTTTATCAATTCAGAAATTATGTGGAGGCAAATAAAAGCAATTTCGAATTTAATGATAAAAGGAAACAAAAGGAATAGGAAACAAAGAAAACAACGTGGAATTCAATTAGGAGAAAGGTAGACAAGGAAACAAGATATTCAAGGAGTTGCCCAAGTCTATTAAAACTTGGTTTGTGTTGCCCAAATCTATTAAAACTCCTTACAAGGAATTTTCCTGGGTTGGATTTCGAATTTTGCTGCTTCTTTTTTTTTTTTTTTTTTTTTGTTGTATCTGGTTTTTCTAAGATTTTTCGAATTGTTTTTTTTTTTTTTCTGTTTTTTTTTATGTTTTTTTTTTACTAACAAACCCTAACGTGGGCTGGAAGTAACTTTAAAGAAAAGCAAAATTTGAATTTTTTTTTTTTTTTTGACGAAGACTCTAGACAACACAATTTAAGAAAAGATGAGATAGAGAAGGCACGAAAAATCGAAGAACGAAAACAAAACAAAGACACGAAAAAAATGATAGGTGAAACCTTTTCTTGGAAATTGGCTATGTTTACCAACTGAACGAACCCGGTAGAACTTGTTACGGGACCCAATAATCTTATACGGAAGTAAGAACGGAACGTCCAAAAAACAAAGGATTCGATTGGCGGAATTCGGAATATTGACCCCGTAGCTATAGAGAGCTATAAACCAATATTATCAAGGTGGAAGTATTGACACCGTGATTAGAATGAATCAGAAACCAATATTACATTGCTAAGAATAATTCACAAGAATCCACTCGCAAAATATCCCGAAGAGTTGTTGAAGAAGTGTTGGGTGCTAAATACCTAACACGCAAGTGCATGTATCGCAAACAAGTAGTAAAAGTGGACTCGTGAGAGTCGGATGTCGATCCCACAGGGAATACTCAAATTATCTAATCCTAAGTACCAAATTCTAACAATTATGATTTTTATTCAGCCTACGCAAGGTTGTCAAATTTAATCAACTAATTAATTAAACTAATTATGAAAGCAAAAAAACAAGAAAGAATATCAATATAAAAACGGATGTAGGATTTTATCTTCCCCCTATGCGATAATTCATCACTCATTTAACCTCTATCATGCAAGTTACGATTCCCGATTATTAACCCGAGACACTCAATTACTCATAACCCGCTGTCGCGTGTATTATGAGTCTATTATTTATAACCGATTCACTATATGTCTATGCAAACCAATTATGAATAAAGCATTAAATAACAAGTCTCGTAAACGGCTACCTAAGGTATTATCTATATGTCTACGATAATACATGCAATTAACACACTCATCCGGTGAAAACTACTCGAAGGCTCTTCTATCCCTGTTCTAATTATTAAAACGATCTGTCAATCAATTCTAACAATAACACATAGCAACATAAATTAGCTACGTTCATGCGCTAAATAAGATCAAATAGAAAAAATAATCAAGGAATTTAAACTTGTATAATATTAGAAAAATAGGTTTGAATCACCACATAGGGTTCAAATAAAATCCTAGATTAAAAGCTTAGCTAATCGTAATTCTTATGATAAACAAAATAAAAATAAAAGAAATAAGAAAAACTATGCTTGATTCTTCGTTGATCTTCGTTCTTCGCGTTTTGTGGTGTAAAATTTCGTGCTTATGGTGTAGAGACTTGTTGCTTTTATAGGCTTTTCTTGATAAGGAAGTAGTGGAAACCTAATAGGAATCAATTTCCGCCACTTTCCCCCATCAGGATTTGTTCGTCAATTTGTGCCATGTTGGAGTCCTAATTTTGGAATGTTGTGTAAATAAGAATTGTAGCCCTTGCAATTAGCTTTCCAATGCCGTCAAAATCACCTAATTCGGAGTTCGTATGAGAGAGATATGCTCGAAATCGTGGACACTGTCAAAGCTGTGGCGAGATTCCTTCTTCCAATTTGATTTGTTTCCTTATTTACAACTTTTTCCTTTTTTTTTGATCTTTTTTCCTTCATGGACACCTAATTCTCGTTTTTCACCTATAAAACACAAAATCAATCAATTAAAGCACAACTATAATTAAATCTAAACAAAAGATCCACGTAAAGTAAACGTATTGAGTGTAATATCTACACTCAACACAGAACGAAGGAGAATTTTAATCTCTCAAAATAATACTTAAAACGTCCAAATAATAATGAACCTAAAACAACCTATTTATAAGTGTCAAATAAACCTAATCTAACAAGGAAAATAAATCCTATATTGTAAGGAAATAACGAAATAAACTAAATCTAGTACAAATCGGATTATAAATAGCAAAAAATAAATTGTCCAATAATAAAATACGAAAATTAATAATAATCATCTTTTCCATGTCACGTCTACTCGGCTCGATGACTAGACGGGCTCAAGTCCTTGAGCTCGGCTTGCTTCACAATCTGGCCCGATAATTCACTCCAATTAACCTCAGCTGGGATCGAACTAGACTTCGTCAATTCTTCCTTTCGGAGCTCGTGTTCTACTAAGCTAAGCATGGCTGCTTCAATGGGCTTGGCCCTAGCTCGCGTAATCAGTCCTCTTGGCACATGCAACTCGTCCAAGTCATCAACTCCTTCATCCAGCTCGGCACTACCTCGCGTAATTGGCTGGATCGTATCAAACATCTACTAAAAAAATCACAATTTGAAACTTGTTATTATAAGTCAACTTAAAACGAGAAGATAAAATATACTCGAATATGACTACAGTCATATTCAACATTAATAGTCATGTTTGAGTATGACTAGAGTCATGTTGTTGTTGTCAGATGTGAAAATATTTTTTTAAATCTGGAGAAAAAAAAAAAGAGAAATTGAAAAATACAGAAATAAAGATAGAAAAATAACGAAAGAGAGGGAGGGGAGTCGATGACAACGGCGGTGGCGGCGTTGAACGAAAGAGAGAGTGAGAGGCGGCGACGGTGGTGGTGGTGGACATATCAAAAAAAAAAAAAAAAAAAAAAAAAAACTGAGAAATCGAGAGAGATAACGAAAAAGAGGGAAAGACCCTTGCGTGGAAAGGAAGGAGATGAAGGCAGCGACAATGAGCGGCGACAATGGCGATGGTGTACAGATCTATATGGAGACAATGGTGGTGTAAAGAGAGAGAAATTGAGAGAGATGACAAACAAGAGAGATAGATATTATTTATGTGGAGACGAAGGAGGAAGCGGCGGTGGCGCGGCGGCGGCGGTGGAGTAAGGTCGGAATTTTCTAAGAGAGTTTAGGGATTTATGTGGATAGGTGGAGAAGAGAGAAGATGAAAGTGATAGAGGTGGGCAAATAATTAGAGTTATAGTAGTTGAGGGTATTTTTGTGTTCTCGCAATAGTCTAGGGGGTCTCATTAATTAAAAATGAAATTTGGGTTTAGGCAAAAGTCTTTAAAATGTAATTGGGTTTAGTTCACAATATTCTCCATTTAAGGGGCGTATTTCATATATTTCTCATTTTATTTATGTACGGGATTTAGTAACTTTTAGTGTGGGATTTAGCATCCCTGTTTATAATATATTTCTTATCAAAGAAGAGTTGGTTGGAGAAACCTTGGGGCATTGTTTTCCACATATCATTTTACTGAAAGCTATTCATAGTGCAACTTTTACCAACTCGCAGTGCACTTTTGGTTCATTTGTAACTTTTTTCAAAAAAATTCAAAATCCTCTCAAACTCTCTCCAACACTCTTCGAATTCCCGCGAATCAAACGAGCAATCCGACAACGATTTTAGGTAATACTCGAACTCCATTTCGTCAATCCAATGTTTTATAGTTGTATATTAACAAATTGCATCAATAATCGGTACGTTTTCATTGATACAGAAGATATCAAAAAAACATATACGTTTCGTGAAAAAAAATCATGAAATTAAACAAACAATTTACTGATTTTTGTCACGAAACTTTGGTTATTTTTTATTTCTTCCACGTTTCGTGTGTAAAACTACGAAACTAAAACTTAAATTTCGTAAGTTTTCTTACGAAATTAAGCTTTTCTTTTTGCTGTACTATGCACGAAACTTTTGTGTTTTTGGCGTTTTTCTAATATTTAGTAAAGAAGGACACGAAATGTATGCTTATATTTCGTAATTTATCTTACGAAATGTAAGCATATATTTCATGTCTTTTTCCACGAAATAGTGCATTTTTTAAGTTCTTTTTTTGTTTGTTTTATTTATTATTATTATTTTTACTGACTTGTATAGTGTCTTATTTAACATACATATGGCAGGCAAAGGTAATTCAAAGGCACTTATACGAGCAATTCGTGATGAGACCGAGCATCAAGAGCGCGAGCGGATGACTATGTCTACACGAAGAGAGGCTGAGAGAGCTGGTGTAGTCAGATCATGAGCTGCACATGCCAATGTTGGGCCTTCCCATGCTATGGAGAAAGAGGAGGATGAGGTGGACCCTGTTCGGGAGACCGAGATTGTAGCTCGTGGAGGTCGAGCACAGAGCCGTGGAGGTCGTGGTGGTCGAAGTCATAGTCGTGTCAATCCGTTTGTGCTAGATGGTCCATTTCTCGGTGGCCCGCGGGATCCGACTTTGATTTCGAGTTTCAAATCGCACGTAGCGGCATACATTTGGAGAGGAGAAGTAAGTTAATTAGTTGTTTTAATTTTAATATTATAAATTTTATATCTTATATTTAAATATTTTAATAGTTGATTAACTAACATATGTTCTAAATAAATGATTGCATGAACGTCCGGTTAGACGAGTGGAGTCTCGTATCAGCTCCCTGAACCATTTCATCTATGATGCGATTGGAGATGCTCTGGCCCCGTTAGGCATAGATATCACTGCAGACAAGCATTTTCTGTGGATGACCGTATTTTACCCCCTAGCCCGCTCTTTCCTACCGCACATGGATGGTCCGTTGTTGGTTGCATTCGTGGTGTAGTGGCAGTCGGAGACAAAGAGCTTCCATATGCCGTGGGAGAAGATGATTATCACTCTCCACGATGTCCAGTTGATTTTAGGTGCCCATGTGGAGGGACGGGTGGTCGCGCCTATGTACAACGAGAGCACCGGGCGGACAAATTGCGTGTATTCATTGCCCGAGATTATGAACCTCAATCTTGATGAGATTAACGAGGCATGGAAGCATGGGCCCCCATGTGGAGGATGATACATGCATAGTTGTTGATGCCCAACACGCCAATGAGACTCCGAGTTCAGATATATCTTGTGTTTCTTCTCGGATTGATTTTATTCCCTGACAAGGCGTGTGATCGGGTGAAGCCGTGGTATATGCACGTGCTCGAGGATGTCGTACTTAATCATTTCGGAACGTATTCGTGGGGTTCGGCCTATCTGGCCAATCTATATAGGGAGCTGGGTATATGCAGTCGAGCACAGTCGAGGAGCTTGGCAGGTTGCACCACCCTTCTTCTTCAGGTAAAATGATATGTTTTATGTAATTATTTTTTTCATAATGTTTTTAAATTAATGTATTCTAATGTTTATTTAATTAAATATTCTTAAATAAAATATCGTAGTGCTGGATATATGAGCACTTCACGAGATTTCAGCCACCGGAGAAGAGCAAGCGGTACCGCAACTTCCAGGCTCGATGCAAGATGTGAAACACGTCGCCAAAAGCAGGCACGGTCGAGTATGTTCGAGATTTACTCGACAGTTTGAGTGCGGATAATGTAAGTTATTTATGTATTTATATATTTTTGAATTTTTGAATTTATGTATTTATATTTTCTACAAATATGAGTGCGGGGATGTAAGTTGTTTATTTGAATTTTTCGATTTATGTATTTTTTTTTTCTATTAAGGCCGAGTGGCTACCGTATGGTCGGGATATATGTTGGTTATAATATCTACACGCAAGTGCACGCAAGTGCACGTATCGTACAAGTAAAATAGTGGACTAAAAGTTCGAATATCGAACCCACAGGGAATATTTAATTATTTAATCCTAGATGCCAAATTCTACCAATTATTATCAAGTCCACCCTACACAGTCGACTTTAAAGAGAATTAACTAAATTAAAAGGCAAATTAAAAAGACAATAGCACGAAAGCAATTGAAAACGAAGGTTTAATCAGAGTAAACAAGCCTAGGATTTTATTCTTCCCCCTATGTGATTATTACTTCCCCAATTCCATCAATTATGCAAGCAATTAACCCGGATTATTAACCTGAGATGCTAAAATAATCATAACCCGCTTCCGCATGTATTACGATTCTAATACTCTAGATTCAGTTACAATATTCCTATGCAATTAATTCTAGAACACTGCATTAAGCACAAATCTCAATAATGGCTACCTAAGAGATTAACTATATTCTTATGTTAATACCACAAAAGCTCTTCTACCACAGTTCTAATTATTAACCGGATCTTCCGATTCATGCGATTAACAATAATATAAAAGAACATAAGGTGATCAAATTCATGCACTTAATAAAACAAGTAGGAGAAATAATCCGGAATTAAAACTTGCATAAAATCATAGAATTGGGTTCATAAATCCTACATAGAGTTCCAAATAAAATCTTAGAAATAAAGATTTAGCTACTCGTGATTCTTATGATAAATAAAATAAATAAATTAAAAAAGAAAAACTATGCTTGAGTCTTCGTTGATCTTCGTTTCTCGCGTTTTGTGGTGTATAATTCCGTGCTTATGGTGTAGAGACTTGTTGCTTTTATAGGCTTTTCTTGATAAGGAAGTAGTGGAAACCTAAAAGAATCAATTTCCGCCACTTTCCCCCATCAGGATTTGTTCTTCGCTTTTCGTCATATTGGAGTCCGAATATTGGAATGTTTTGTAAAGAAGAATTGTAGCCCATGAAATTATCTTTCCAATGCCGCCAAAATCAGCTGCTTTGGAGTTCGTATGAGAGAGATATGCTTGAAATGGTGGACACTGCCAAAGTTGTGGCGAGATTCCTTCTTCCAATTTGATTTATTTCCTTATTTGCAACTTTTTTCCTTTCTTTATGATAATTTTTCTTTCATTGACACCTAATTCTCGTTTTTCACCTATAAAGCACAAAATCAATCAATTAAAGCACAAATATAATTAAATCTAAACAAAAGATACACGTAAAGTAAACGTTTTGAGCGTAAAATCTACACTCAACAATATACACAAGAGGATCCTCGTACGTTGTATCATGGCATGATCCAGTAGATGTGGGTCGTAGAGCCGTATATGCCTGATTGATGCGTTCGACAGTTCGGGTCCGTTCAGTATATTCCGCGCGGAAAGATTTCATTGATGGGGCCATGTTTGTACGGTCCGAAAGGAGGTGCATCGTACAAAGTCAACTACCAAATTTCGGGTGGCATGTGGGACATGGTCGAGGCTCATTCCATTCGGAGTAACAACTACAAGACGGCACGATAATAGGGGGAAGTCGGCGAGCACTACATAGACTGGTACACCAATCGATCTCATTTGAAGATCACCAACCCCGATATAGGCCCATTTGAACCGCATCGAGAGAATATGAGGCCACGAGATCCAGCCGACATGTTATAAGATAGTACGTGCATTGTACCCGATCACTAGGAGCACTGGGCATGACTAGATGCAGCAGTTTGCCAATTTCCTTGCCGACCTTGAAGATATTATGTTGCTCGCCGCCCGATGTATTGGCATCGACCAGGACGACAACGACAACGATGATCATCATCATCATGAGGTGCAGCCGTCGAGGAGAGTGCGGCGATAGTTTAGAGATTTTTTTTTATTATATATTTTTATGAACTATCTAATTTACTAGTTTATTTTATTTTATTATTACTAGGAACTATTTAATTTCCTTGGTTTTTTTTTTAATTATTATTAGGAATTATTTAATTCACTAATTTTGTTTCATTATTATTAGGAACTATTTAATTTACTAGTTTATTTTGTATTTTATTTTACTAGTTTTATGATTTTCGTATGCATTATAAGTGACTAATTTCATGAATTTAGCAACTACGTACAAGTTTAACAATTAAAATGAAAATTTAAACATTTATTAACATAACTTAAACATTAAAAAAAACAACAGTACAAATTTAAGCATTCCAAAACATAACTTAAACGTTAAAAAAAAAAAAAAAAAACAATAACAACAACAACAACATTGCAAATTTAATCATTCCAAAAACATAAGTTAAACATTAAAATACAAAATACAACACTACAAATTTAAACATTCCAAAACATAACTTAAACATTCAAATAAGGCCGATGGTTACCATTGCCATCACTCACAGTCAATCGCTATAATCCATCATCCATTGATTTTTTGCTAATTAAGTTGAACGGACGAGAACGTTTCTTCAATAGTCCGCGTCTTCCAGATTGGTATCTTACACACGTCAAAACATAAAATGTCTCTGTTTTACAATGATTAATCAGTTGATGATTATGACTAATTGTTGTGTCTTTCGCCCACATAGTTAACGCTTCTCTACTATCAAACACAATACCACGTTCAAAGTAGTGAATATGATCGTGAGATTCTTCTCTTAGTTCCTGCATAAATATTAAAATTAAAAGACACTATTTAAAGGATTTCGTAAGACATTACACGAAATTAAAGGTACAATTTCGTATATAATCAATCTTACGAAATTTTACCTTCCATTTCGTAAGTTTTTACACGAAATGAACATAAAACGAAATTAAAGGTAAGGTTTATTTGGTGACCAAACGCACGAAACAAACAAAAAAAATGATATTAAGATAGATTTCGTGTTGTAGTACACGAAGTTAAAGAGTAAATTTCGTAGGAGAAAACACGAAATGCTTAAAACTGTTGGGAATGAACAAAAAACATATATTTTCTCCTCAAAACTGAAGTTGTTTTCATCCATGTAGATAATTGTTGTGCTCAAAGTCATATTGTTAGAAAAATATAGGATTTGCAAAGTTTGAAAATTTAAAGGGTAAGTGTGTTTGAGAGAGGATTTGGAAAATAAAAAAAAAATGAATTGTTTTGCACTGCGAATAGAAAAAATCGCACTGATAGTAGCAAACTCCTAATTTTTTATTTAACAGGGTCGTATTACATATATTTTTTTTTTATGTTATTGAATTATTTTGCCATCCATGTTGCCGGAATTTCCTCGCTATTGGACCCGATCGAAAGACAACATCTGATGGGGGTTCGTTGGCCATCATAGAAATATGTTTAGTCTTTTGTGTGTATTTTTCCTCTCTCTCTGTTCTTCTTTCTTCTCCTCCCCCTGCCTCGTGTTCTTCCCCGATTTTGTTAGGCCCCAAAACATGTGGTTGGTGGGCTTGGGCTGAAGAGAAAAATAGGGCTGGTTGGTGGGCCTTTCGGACCTAGGCAAAATAGCCCGGATCAACAACCTTGATCTTTCTGCTTCAAAGAACAACAAATATTTATACAATGCATCCCCATAGCCTGTGGAGACAACATTGTGAACTTGAACAACACAAGAAAAAACAAAGGCTAACATAAAAGAATTAGACATAATTGGTAGTTCACACAAATAATTATTTTTTCTTTTTTTAATTGGGATAATACCTAATTTAATTCTTTGAACTGCGAACGTCTTTGCAATTTACCCACCAGAAAATAGTTATACTTGTATACTTAAAATTACTAAATTGTTACAGCGACAATTAAAAAGTCTATTTTTAGCAAAATTGTTCCCTAAATTGTGATACACGTACAACTCGCACATAAAATGGAGGAGCAATTTTGCCAATACACAAGAAATGCTGGGGTGTTTATGGTAGGTAAAATATATTTTATTTGATTCTTTCTTATTTCAAGTTTGAAAATATGATATTTTTAATTATTTAGATTTGAATAATAATATGTATTGGTTTATGCAGAAAATTGATATTATAGTTTAAATTATGTAATATATAAGTATAAACTAGCAATTCTCCCGTGACATGTATGGACCACGAGGTAGCATTGCAAAAATGAAAAAAATTTAAATACATAGTAATGAAATTGCAATGAATTTTTTTTACATAATATTAAAATAATTAGTTATGAAATTATGATCATACAAATTTCAATAAAAAGCATATACTAAATAAAAAATACATATTAATCATATTTAATTGTTATTCGTTAGAAATAATTAACATTTCAAATGTATATTAACTATAAAATAAATTGTTTACAAAGAAATTTCAAAACTTAAAAAGAACAAAATTGAAATTATCGGAGTGGATCAAGATTTTCTTAGTTGATTTACAAATCTAATTTGCTATGAAACTCATTGGAAAAAAATGGAAAATAAAAGATGAAAAAGAGATAATAATATAATAATAATGAATTTAAACTTTTTTTTTAATACGACGTTAGAATTTCGTAGGTTACCCAAGTGTTCTCATCAAAAAAAAGGTTACCCAAGTGTTTCTTAGATAAACTTTATCGTAGAAATATTTTTTGGTAATGAAGAGGAAGGTCAACGTAATTGTAAAAGGGATGCGACTCTAATTTAGACTGTAATTAACCCTTTATTTTATTGAATAATAGTTTATTCAGCACAGCTACAACACATTAGATACTGAGCTGCTATTCATATTTGATAAGACCTATTTCAGTATATTTTGTGTAAAAAACAATTACAAAATATTAGGATCAAGCTGCAAGCCTAGCCAAAACCCCAACAAGAGGTGCGTTATTAGCGGTAGAAGGCTCAGCCTGCTGGTAATTATTTCTAGCGTCTGTGTATTGGTCACTCTGATCGGGCCCGCCGACAATCGCCCCGGTCAGCACATTCGGGTTATCCGCGTTCCTATTGTACCAGTTGTTAAAACCATCCTGGCAGCCCACTCGCGTCCGGTCTTTCTTTATAGACACAATTGATGCTCCTCTGTGGTGAACACGTTTCGGATAGTTCGACCCGAATCCGACCATGTAACTCAGTCTCTTCGGGTTGTTACCCAATATGTAATCCACCTGAGATCTTGCGAAAGAGATCAAGTCGTTCGGTCCAACCGCACCCCCGGCGCATCGAAGAGTGGATCTTGCTTTGGATAGGTAGTCGGCGTAGGCCGACATGATGAATGAAGCGCTGTTTACGTATTGAAGATTGCTCCATGGAAGAAACCAGAGAAGCCCACCTTTAGTCTTCTGAAAATTGCCATTTCCTTTTTGAATGCAGTTGCAAATGAATTGTTCTGCGGAGTTTTTCATCTGCCCCATGTTTCCACTTTCGGGAAACCTCCTTTCTAGGATACCCTAAGAGAAAATAAATTTCATTTAAAAATAATCAATAGTAATATTCTTGAATATATATAGTTTAAATTAGTAATGATCATATAGTACGTATACGTACCTTTGCGACAAGTAGTTGGGCGCCGACGTATTTGTCGTCCCATGAGAACATGCCTCTGGTGCCGCCGGTGTTAGATGACTGGTTGATGAAGTCCGCGTACCTCTGATTGTTAGTGGCTCTTTGTAGCCACGCAGCCGCCCACAAAAGTTCGTCCTAATTAATTAATTTGGAGAAATGTTTGTTCCATATTAATAAATTGCTTTTGTTATATTTCATTTAAGTATTTAAATTACATCATATATATGCTGGTGCAATGTGTAGTGCTTAATATTAACCTGATAGCCACTGCTTGAATAGAATTGTCCGGCAACTGGAATGCTGTTTTGGTACACACCTTGGTGACTGTTGGCAAAGTCAAATAACTGCATTGCAATTGTAGTTAGGAGAGAGAGAGAGAGAGAGAGAGAGAGAGAGAGAGAGAGAGAGAGAGAGAGAGAGAGAGAGAGAGAGAGAGAGAGAGAGAGAGAGAGAGAGAGAGAGAGAGAGAGAGAGAGAGAGAGAGAGAGAGAGAGAGAGAGAGAGAGAGAGAGAGAGAGAGAGAGAGAGAGAGAGAGAGAGAGAGATAGAGAGAGAGAGAGAGAGAGAGAGAGAGAGAGAGACCTGTTTAGCATGTCTGATAAGCTCAAAAGAATAAGAGGCGTTGGAGCTACTGAAAGCAATGGAGGCAGCAGCAAGAGCGGCGGCAGTTTCACCGGCAATGTCAGATCCAGGATGCTGATCATCAATCCTGTAAGCATCCCTGGGCGTAGTCATATCTTCAGGCCTCTGCCAGCAAGCATGATCCGACGCTCCATCTCCAACTTCACCGTACAACACATCAGGATCCGAGTGGGCCTTCATCAGATAGTCGGTTCCCCATTTTACGGCTTTCAGTGCATTCCAATACTCATTTCTCGCCTTCAAATTATTCCCGAATTCCACCACACTCCATGCAAGCATCGTCACCGAATACGCCATTGGTAATCCAAATTTCACGTTGTCTCCCGCGTCGTAGTATCCTCCCACTAGGTTAACCTGAATGCCCACAAATACCATTCATGCATCCAAATATAATTATTAAAAAATAATTAATGTAATATATATATTCTATTTGATTTCATTAATTTATACATTGACACTTCTGCCATCCCTAATGCCGGAATTTCCTCGCCATTGGACCCTCTGGTCGGAAGGCAACAGCCCCGATCTTTGTGCTTCAAAGAACAACAAAGATTTAGATAATGCATCCCCATAGTCTGCGGATACAACATTGTGCACTTGAACAACGCAAGATAAAACAAACGCTAACAGAAGCAACTTTGACATAATTGCTACTTCACACAAATGATTTTTCTTTTTTTTTTTTCCAATTGGGATATGGCAAAACTTCTTGGGATAATACCTAATTTATAGAAGAGTCATTTTTGGCTTTGATGAGAGGGGTGAATCTCGTAATTGAGGTATTGTTACTATATGATTCTAAATTCGGAGAATATTTGAATGTGTTGAAGTAAGTTGGTTTGGATTATTTAAAGTTAGGTGTTTGATTAGATTCACTTATTTCCTTTAATTTGGCAACTTGTACTAACTTAAATATTCATTAATGATATAATTCACTCGTATTGAAATTCGATTGAAGATTACTAGTTAGATGATATTATGATTCATTGAATTATATTCATCATTTTGGCAATTTGGATTTTGGACTAACCAATTATATATCTTGGTCAAAATATTTATTTATGATATAATTCAGTCATATTGCATTGGGATTGAGATTGAGTTGAATGATAGGATATATCATTTACTTAATTGATCCTGGAATTTTGACAAATGATTGGACTAACTAATTATGTTGGTCAAACATATTTATTTATGATATAACTCAGTCAAAATTACATCTGGATTCAAAATTATGGTCCAGTACTTTTCAAAAAAAAAAAAAATTAAGGTTTAGAAGATCTGATTGTTCATTTAATCAGCCTTTTAGTTTGGAAAATTGGACAAACAAATCATATTGTCTAAGACAATTCTCTCCAATATCAATTGACGTTTCGTGCGGACCTGATTGGTTTTTGTAGGGTTTTAGGGTACTAGGGTCAAGGGTGTGCCCTTGAATATATTAATTTAACATATATATATATATATATATATATATATATATATATATATATATATATATATATATATATATATATATATATATATATATATATATATATAATAGTTTTGGGGGTCATTTAGAGGCTGTTTGAGAAAACCTCCTCCTACATTATTAAGAGATGTGTTATTTGTTCTGCAAGGATGATTTAGCGGTTGGAGTAAATGATCATGTGTTAATTGACTCAGGTTCGAATTCACTTACCAACGGTCGCTAGTTGGAGCTTCTTAGCCTAGTGTGGTCTACCTCTTTGGTATGATATATAAGCTATTATACGAGAGTGTAGGTTTACCCAGTGCACCTATATGGTTGGCTGCGGGTTTCCTTCATTACAAAAAAAAAAAAAAAAAAAGAGACGTGTTATTTTCATCCTTCCAATATCTTATTTCACCACCAAATTAAATTTATTTCATATTTTACTTTTTTTTTTATCCATATTCTCTATAAATTCATAAATTGTCCACCACTAAACTAATTTGAATATTCACAACTCTACCATTTCCACAAGAATCTTTGCTACATATCCCACCCTCTCCACCTTAAGTGAACGATACATTTGTCAGTGAAAAAATAAATTAAGAGAGCTCTTGTAGAAAAAAAAAACCAGATATTTTTGATATGTTATTTTTTGTGGATTAAAATTTGAAATATATATATATATATATATATATATATATATATATATATATATATATATATATATATATATATATATATATATATATATATATATATATATATATATATATATATATATATATATATATATATATATATATATATATATTACTTTTCATTCAACACAATATGTCCAGAAATTGATTCAAATTAGACGATTATTAGAATCTTGTGTTACCTTTTAGATTTCATTGAAAAAAAAAAAGAGAAAAATATTATTAATAAAGGAGGATTAAACGAATATAAGGGAGGGCGATGGATTAGAGATTAAAAGAGTGTTTATGATATTTTATATAAATTTGATGATGAATTATGATAATTTGGAGGTGCAAATAGAATCACTCTTAATTAAATGGAGAAAAACATAACCATATTACATCCTTGTGGATACTTGTTACCCTCTTAGTCAGTGATATTGGCTATGACTCGAGTGTGGCCGAGTCATGGCCGAGAAATGGTGCCAAGTGGGGATTGGCACAAGACAGCCACACAATCGGCCAATGAGTGGTCGAGTGTCGGGCAAGCATTCGGGGTGTTTGTCCGAGAAAGCAATGATCGGCTTGATTCAAGTGGGAACGGTGATCGAATGTACTTGTGGCTGGCACGGGCGTTGCTCGGCAGCAAATGCGGACAAGCGTGGGAAGTAATCGGCATGTGACCGGTAACTTGGGCAAACGAACGTTCGAGGGAAATCGACCACGACTTGACAAGTGTGGGCAATTTGGCACAACTGATTGGCAAGTTAATGAAGGCAGCCCGATGTGCGGGCGTGCTAAAGACCGTGTGGGCAAAGAACTGGCAAGTAATCGGCAAAGGCAAGCAAAACGTGCGGAAAAGGCAAGGCAGATGGGCTGCCTAGCAACCGGCCGGGCTTTTGGGCCGTTTGGCGCGCCCGATCAAGTTGGGCTTCGAAAATCAGCCTTGTGGGCCGATTTGAGGGAAGTTACGGAGCGGTTGAGGCCTGGAAAGCACGAAAAACTGCCTCTTATTACTTCTAATAGTTGGTCAAGTGTCAAGTGTTAGTGCTGCCATGTGTCCTTAGGTAGTTTTACGTGAAAACTACCTTTTCCTTGTATTTATTTGGCTATGAGTGCACAAATCCGACCCAATCTAGCATTAGAGAGTTCAAATTGCAATTGTGGGCATTCTGAATGAGGATTTTGTGTGTGCACCTTAGTCTCCTTTGTATTCTTTGTGGGAAATAAATATAAAGGTTGGGCATTGCCCGTAAACGTTCTTGTGTGTTTGTTTTGTGGGGATCGATGCATGTATACGCAGCGGAAAACAAAATTTAATCGAACTCAATGTTCGATCACATGCATAAATCAATTAATTGAACGTACCTTAACGCTTCCGCCATACACATGGTAATTTTTCATATTTTAATCGAAATTAAATAAAACGAAAAACAAAGACGAGCATGCTTGCATACGACATCATGAAATCGAAAACATACATTATTCATATAATTTTCATGCTCACAAATTAATTCACATAATCCAATTATGAATCAATTCGCAGGGGTTTTCGATTTTACCTCTTGAAGCGTGAGATTTCGACGAATCGAAATCTATAAACTAAGACACGCACAAGCTGCTATTAAACAACTCCAAGGCTGCGAAGAACCGACCGAACAGCAGCTGGTCCGATCTGATCTCGACGGCGGCTCATGAGATGCAGCGGCGGCGGCGCGTGGCAACGGCAACGGCGCGTGCGGGGCTGGCGGTGGTGGAGTTGCGTTCTTCCTCTCCAATTAGGTTTCACCTCGTACAACTAGACCCACTCTAACTGCAGCACTAGATACATAAGAGTTAGAAAAACAACGGGAATAAAGACGAGGAAGAAAAGAGAAGAAACCGGCGGCGGCGGCGGCGCGACGGCGATGCGGCGGTGCAGCGGCGGGGCTGCAACCGTGAGGCGGAGGACGGCCGTGCTTCATGCGGCTAGGGTTTTGGGGCTGTAAAATCTTATCTCAACTCATCATATGAGTTGTATTTATACTAGGGTTCATAACCCTCATGGGCTTAAGTCATTGGGCTTGACCCACTGATCCATTAAGCCCACCCCTTCGTCGGCCTCGTTTCTTACAAACTATCGTCCACAAAATTATAACAAAATTATATTTTTGACGAGCATAAAGTCCTCGTCGATACGAGTGCCTCTTTGAAATTTTCAATTTCCAAAATTGGAAACTTCTAATTTAGTGGACATGCTAAATCGGGAAAATTCCCAATTTAGAAAGTTCACTAAATTTCCGCATATCTCTTTCTCTCCGTTTATTCCAACTCGTAATCCACAATTACGAATCTTAGATTCAATCATATTGACATCCAACTACGCAAAGATTAACACATTAATCTAGGCTTGTTTTTTTTCAAGGATCCATGTTACACGAGAAGTGTGACCCTCAATGGTTCAGGTGTAAGCTAGCCGTGGGCTCACAACTCTTTGTGATTCGAAAAACACATTTTTCTTATACGAACTCATCCCAAGAGTCCCGATTAGGGTAAAACTCATTTTACTCAATCGCCGATCAAATCGGTGCCCAACGAATCAAGATTGGCGTCTAGCAACTACGCATCATGATTCCCTAGATACAAATGAAGTGCCTGCAAGAACCTTGTGATATAGTTAACGTACAGTACGATCCCTTCGCAGCAAATGTCCCGATTGATCTAGAGGCATTGGTCCACCGAGACCTCTTATTAAGTTCAATAACCGTGCGAACGTTCTAGGTGTTATAATCCGTTCGTGTGTGACTTAGAGAAACACATTTCCCTAATCACCCCACTATCAACTCCGGCCGGAGATTCCATGGATTACAAACCGACAGGACACACAGGACATCCATGACTACTCAAGCGCTCGAATCCCCTACTACAATACACAGACTTCACACTAGATTTCGGACTGCACGAACGTTGGCCCTTGGAGCGGTCCGCGGTGGGGCTCAGGGACAGGTCACGATACAGTCGGTCCTCTAGTGAAGTCATGGTGATGTCTGGGTCTTAAGGACTAATGGTGCACAACTATATCATAGAAACCTATTACTCGATGATTGGGAACCACTTATAGATTTCTAGGCGAGGGAGTTCAGTGAACTCATCTAATATGAGCACCCACTCAAGTATGCCGATGTCACAACACCGATGACTGATGAGACGCAGTACACATACACTAAGTGCTAGTCTCAAAAGGGAAAGGCCGGTATCCTCATTATTGGCGTAACCCATCGACTAGGAACAAGGTTTAACAGTTACATTACATTGCTGAGTTATCTCACGATTCTACTAGATCAACTCACAGTAATAGAGTAACTCGTTAGGACTATATCTATGCTGCTTGCATGGGATAAGAGATATAGAATGCCAAAAGGTATTTTACTATTAATTTGAAATAGATAATTTACGAGTAGCGTGAGAAAACACAACACTTAGTTGGCTTATTGGTCACATACTCTAACATGTTTTCCGCTGCATACTCTTGTGTTCGTTTACATTGGCTTAAAAGACTTGTGTTTGTGCGTTTTGTGCGAAGAGAATCGAGAGGAAGGCTGACTGATTTGGTGGGCAAATCAGGCCGCACGGGCGAAAATTTCTTTAGTAAAGAAACCCCTGTGACAGTTGGTATCAGAGCCCGGTTCAAGGGTTCTGAACGTGTTGCTGTTCGGCATGGCTGAAGATTCTGGATCTTCGACAAATCCAAATCCTACTCGTGTGATGATGCTACAGATGGAATCAAGGCAGCAACGTCTTGAATCCTTGGTTGGGCCGCCCCTAGATCCAACGGATCCACCAATCTTGCAAAGGCTCGCTGATGGGAAGCGAGAAATCGATCGTTTGTCAAGATCGTTGGATGATCTGCCCCAATTTGTGGAGGGCAGATTCACGTCCGTTGCCGAGGAGAATGGAATCCTGATTGATGCCGTTGAGACGAAGCTTGAGGGAATGCTTACGGATTTGATGGTGTTAAAAAGGGCTGTTCGAAATGAAGGATCAAGTTCCGAGGGCAGAACGTTGGGATCCAAAGTTCGGGTGCCGGAACCGACTGCGTTTGTTGGTGTGCGCAGCGCTAAAGAAGTCGAAAACTTCGTGTGGGATATGGAGAATTACTTCGAGGCGGAAAAGGTTCCGGATCGTGAGAAAGTGACCATTACAAGTATGTATCTTGTGGGTGATGCAAAATTATGGTGGCGTGCTCGTTTGTCAGACGATGCAAGTGCCAACCGAGTGAAGATCGAGACATGGGAGGTGCTGAAACGGGAATTGAAAGAGCAATTCCTTCCTTGCAACGTGGGCTGGATTGCAAGGGAATCCCTTAGGCAATTGAAGCACAAGGGAACCGTGAGGGAGTATATCAAGGATTTCAGTTCTCTACTCGTTGACATACGTGATATGTCCGATGAAGATAAGCTGTTCAACTTCATGGCTGGATTGCAGCCATGGGCCCAAACCGAGTTGCGGAGACAAGGCGTGAAGGATCTGCCAAGTGCTATCTCGAAAGTGGATCGACTTGTCAATTACAAGGTGATGGGGGCCGATGATTCCGATAAGGAAGGCTCGAAGAGGGATAAGTCCAAGGGAAAGAAGTTCGGTGGCAAGGGTGGCCGGAATTGGAAGCAAAAAGAGAGGCTAGAGAGCGGTGATGGCGAGGGATCCACGGTGCAGGCCAAGACCAGTGGACAACCCGTCGTCAACAAACAAAACCGTGGGTGCTTTCTATGTGATGGCAACCACCGGATGATGGACTGTCCTTAGAGGAGCAAGTTGAATGATTTGATGTGGGAGTCGGATAGTGAGAAAGATTCGGACGAGACGAGGCGTGAAAATCCGATTCAGTTGTTGAGTGCTTTGGTCGTGGACAAAGCACCCAACGGCACCAAGGGCTTGATGTATGCTACGGTGCTGATCAATGGCAAAGAAGTGAAGGCGATGGTTGATTCGGGAGCAACTCATAACTTCGTTGCCGAGAGAGAAGTCAAGAAGCTGGGCTTGACTCTCTCAAAATATGCAAGTCAAGTTAAGGCTGTAAATTCAGTGGCGGGGCCTGTGAAAGGCAGAACCGATGTCGATCTAGTGATCGGTTCTTGGAAAGGGCAGTGCGAATTGACTGCCGTACAACTAGACGATTTTGATGTGATATTGGGGCAAGAGTTCCTACTTGCTGCCAAGGCTGCAATGATACAGTTTCTCGAAGGGTTGATGATTATGGACGAAGAGTGTCCATGCTTCGTCGAATGCTCGTACGTTACGAAAGCAAAGGCGGGAAAGAAACCGGTGGCATTGTTGGCTGCGGTGCAATTGGAGGCATAATCGAACGACGAGGAGTCATCGAGCCTAATTGCAGCCGTTGGAAACAAGACGGTGAATTCTCGGGCTGGTTTGCTTGTACGTGCATTGCCGAGAAATGAGACAAGGGCCAAAGGCAAGTCGAGGTATTCATTTGGGTTTATGAATGGGCAATGTGGCCTTACTTTTGTTCCAAGTTATTGCCGTGTGTGGCATAATTCGTGGGTTCGAAATGTGGTATTCTCTGAATTTGCGTTGCCTGTTGGATTTTTGTTGGGCTAGTTTCTGTTGTTGATGAAATGGAAGCCGATTTTGGGTGATTTCCGTGGGCTGGAGGTCTGCTTTTTTTATTGGAGAGGCAATCGAGATAAAATGCTAGTTGTGCCAAAAACTAGCATTTTCACTTGTGGTTGGGTGCTGTTGTTTGAACGTGATTGGCGTTCATTTTTCCGAGGGCTGAAAGAATTTGTGGGAAATTCGTGGGATCAGACTTGGGATTTGGGTTTCGATGTGGTGCTATTGATCAAGCACAATCGAAGACGGTGGTAAGACAAGTGGAAACGAGGGAAAGCTGAAGCCGATGGTTTCAGTTCGACGAGGGCGTCGAACACCGTTGGTGGGGGAGGTCTGTTACCCCCTTTGTCGGTGATATCGGCTATGACTCGAGTGTGGCCGAGTCATGGCCGAGAAATGGTGCCAAGTGGGGATTGGCACAAGACAGCCCCACAATCGGCCAATGAGTGGTCGAGTGCCGGGCAAGCATTCGGGGTGTTTGTCCGAGAAAGCAAGGATCGGCTTGATTCGAGTGGAAATGATCGAAAGTACTTGTGGCTGGCACGGGCGTTGCTCGGCAGCAAATGCGGACAAGCGTGGGCAGTAATCGGCATGCGGCCGATAACTTGGGCAAACGAACGTTCGAGGGAAATCGACCATGACTTGACAAGTGTGGGCAATTTGGCACAACTGATTGGCAAGTCAATGAAGGCAGCCCGATGTGCGGGCGTGCTTAAGACCGTGTGGGCAAAGAACTGGCAAGTAATCGGCAAAGGCAAGCAAAACGTGCGGAAAAGGCAAGGCAGATGGGCTGCCTAGCAACCGGCCGGGCTGTTTGGGCCGTTTGGCGCGCCCGATCAAGTTGGGCTTCGAAAATCAGCTTTGTGGGCGGATTTGAGGGAAGTTACGGAGCGGTTGAGGCCTGGAAAGCACGAAAAACTGCCCCTTATTACTTCTAATAGTTGGCCAAGTGTCAAGTGTTAGTGCTGCCATGTGTCCTTAGGTAGTTTTGCGTGAAAACTACCTTTTCCTTGTACTTATTTGGCTATGAGTGCACAAATCCGACCCAATCTAGCATTAGAGAGTTCAGATTGTAATTGTGGGCATTCTGAGTGAGGATTTTGTGTGTGCACCTTAGTCTCCTTTGTATTCTTTGTGGGAAATTAATATAAAGGTTGGGCATTGCCCGTAAACGTGCTTGTGTGTTTGTTTTCCGCTGCATACTCTTGTGTTCGTTTACGTTGGCTTAAAAGACTTGTGTTTGTGCGTTTTGTGCAAAGGGAATCGAGAGGAAGGCTGACTGATTTGGTGGGCAAATCAGACCGCACAGGCGAAAATTTCTTGAGTAAAGAAACCCCTGTGACAATACCCATCACCAACTAACATACCAATACTACCCTCATCACATAAATCATGCCTATTTACATCAGTATTTTATTTTATGATATGCATTTATCATTTTCGCACATAAGTAATTCTATTATCTGTATTATCAAAAAATAAATAAAATCCCGATAAATTTACTACGTTAAATATGACTATATTATACTATAGTCAAATGTACTCACGTTCCTTTATATTTACCATCTTAAATACATTTTCAATCAAAAATAATATTTTCAATTAGTAGCTATCTGAAAAAAGGAATATTGCCAATTCACACCCATAAAAACTCTAACAAATCAACTTATAGCTCGCAATACAGATCAAAACAATCAAGTGCATATATTCTTTGACAAGAACAATCATGACTATACAATATTTGAAAAAACTACACAATAAAATAGATAGCTAGTTGAATATATGATCTATAGTCTAATTATAGTCATTTGTCATCGACTATAGTAATCTATACTCGACTATAGCTTTCAATCCCACTTCTCAACAAGATAACGGCTGTGATATCCATAGATTGCACGATAATGGAAGCCTTTTCGTTTCTCCACCGATAGCCGTCATTTTTTGTGGGTCGGACGAACCATTTGGCTAATTCACTTCTTCTTTGAGACAGTTGCGAGAGAGGCCTAGAACATCTTAGCTACAACTCCAGGAAAAAATACACCTAGAAGATTCCAACCGTGAAGGACTGTGCACTCCAAGCACCTTCTACCAAAACTCTCGTCGATAAGCACATAAGGTTTCGCGCGCACAAGGGAAAAATGTCATTGAAAAAATCCGATGGTCAAAACTGAATGAAATTATCAGCAAAAGATGGGGCTCGACGAGAGGAATCCAACAGTATGTAATTCGTCAAATTCTGACCACAGAAAAATTAAAAGTTACCCCTCCAAAAAGAGTAATTGTCGTCGAAATATGCGTGCACAATAAAATGATCACATAAACACATCCATAAATTCAAATTGTACGAAATAAATTAAAGAGAGAGCTCGACGAGGGGAATCCAAGATTGGTTATACCATCAAATTCCGACTGTGGGAAAGAAAATTACAACTCTGAGAAGCACCACCGTCGGGAAGGAAATTCGGAACCACGAGAGGTGGAACTTATAATCTTAAAGGCAAAATTGAGTATCCATATACTAGAAGAGGGTTTATCAAATTTTAAAAAATAAAGAAAGAAAATGGTTGGGTTTGTTCATAAGGATGAAATTATCTTTAGTTCCATATATTTTGAAATGAGGGGCTCCTTTATAATACCCCGATTTTTTTATATCCGAAAGTATATTTACACAGTAAAAGTTACTAGATCACACAACAATTTCAATATTTATTAACTTTTCCTATTTGAAAACATAATATATTCTCAAATTCTCCGAAACTCTCTCGACTCAAAAATTCCCCCGAAGCTAATTTTCGAAAGTTTGAATTGGAGAGAGGAAAGTTTCCCCTACTAATCCTTCTTCTTGCTTCTGTATTTGTCAGAGATTAGCTCCTACAATTTATTTATTGGAATATTGGAACTTGCAACTAACCATATAGGTGCACTGATAAAACTGCATCTGGTATAATAGCTTGTAAACCATAGGAGAAACGTAAACTACATTAGGCTAACCATGTGTGATAAACTCAATCTAGTGACTGTTACTCCTGTTGGAAATTTGAGAAGCTTTTTAAAAATTAAATTGCTTTTAATATTTTAGTTATTATTTTTTAATGTCCCCTTCAATGGTTGTTATGCACATTAAAACATATTTGGCCCTTAAGGTCACAATAACCCTATAAACAGGGTGTCATTAACTCATTTGCTAGGATAACGCAGTATATAACAGTACACATACACACATACGTACACAAACTATCCATCATCTTCTATATTTTCCGATATATTTGAGACACTTTGATAATGTTCGTTCTATTAGCTTCTTATGATCGACAATACACATACACACATACGTACACAAATTATCCATCATCTTCTATATTTTCCTATATACTTGTACTAAAATTTTACTGGAACTTTTATAGAATAAAAATATTATAATTTATATAGTTTAATTTACAGAACAAAATTCACAACAAGTTTTAATTCAAAAGAAAACAAAAATATTTCATATACTTCATGTTGGTGCTAACTAGAGTAGGAAAATGAAAAAGATATTACTTAAATTATAGATGTGTAATTTATTCTACTCATCATCTATAGTTTTATTTTAAAGTAGAAAAATTAATTAAAATATATTAAAATAAACATCATCTCTATTTTTGTTATAACTATGTTCTTGTCAATAATTGTCCTATAATAAAATAATCAACTTTTTTGATAAGTTCTTGTCAATAATTGAAGTAAATCGATTAAAATTAATTTAAAAGAGTTATAATCTATTTTTTTCTTAAATAAAAATCTTATTTTATTTTTCATTCGATTTTTTCACACTATCGATTTTACTAACATAAGTGAGTTTTGTGATTTTCTTTTAACTAGTACTTTACCCGTGCGTTGCACTAAGTCAGTTTCAAAATGAGAAAAATAATAATATTAAAACGACTATTTTTTTATAACAACACCAATTCAAGTAAAACAAAATAGGCGAAAATAAAAAGACATAAAAATTATCTCTTAATTCATACTTGTAATATATGAAATTCAATTAAATATTACAAAGAAGATAATGCGAAGCGCGCAATCATTTAAAACATATGGTATACTTTATTTCATGGAATGCAATCTACTACACCATGTGAATCTTTTGCAAATTAACTAACTTTACAACAAACACCGTATTACAGAAGTAACACAATAGATAATCAAATAACCTGCAAGTTTATCACTAACGGCGTTCACTTAGTGATGTACATTACCCAAACAACAATACAACTTATAAAAACTGCAAAAGAGATAAGATGTATACACCACTACCAATACTGATACCAATGATGATACCAACACCGATACCAATACTGATATCAATATTGATACCAATATCGTACTGATACTAATATTGATACGAATATTGATATTAATACTAATACTAATATTGATACTAATACAAATACTAATACATATACTAATAATGATACTCATACTAGAATTAATACTCATAGTAATACGAAATACTAATAATAATACATAAACTAATGCTAATGCTAATGCTAATGCTAATGCTAATACTAATACTAATACTAATACTAATACTAATACTATTACTAATCGTAGTCCTACAAATACTAATACTAATACTAAAACTAATACTAATACTAATACTAATACTAATACTAATACTAATACTAATACTAATACTAATACTAATACTAATACAAATACTAATACTAATACTAATACTAATACTGATACTAATACTGATACTAATACTGATACAAATACTGATACAAATACTGATACTAATACTAATACTGATACATATACTAATACTAATACTAATACTAATACTAATACTAATACTAATACTAATACTAATACTAATACTAATACTAATACTAATACTAATACTAATACTAATACTAATACTAATACTAATACTAATACTAATACTAATGTTAATACTAATATTAATTCTAATACTAATACCGATACTAACATTGATAGTAATACCCGATACTGATACCGATATATTGATACTAATATTGATACTGATACTAATATTGATACTCGTACTAATATTAATATTAATTGTAATACTAATACTAATACTAATACTAATACTAATACTAATACTAATACTAATACTAATACTAATACTAATATTAATACTAATACTAATACTAATACTAATACTACTACTAATACTAATACTAATACTAATACTAATACTAATGCTAATGTTAATGCTAATACTAATACCGATACTAACATCGATAGTAATACCGATACGGATACCGATATTGATATTAATATTGATATTGATACTAATATTGATACTCGTACTAATACTAATACTAACATTAATATTAATACTAATAGTAATACTAACACTCATACTAATATTGATACTCATACTGATATTGATATTGATACCGATACCGATATTGATACGGATACTGATACTAATACTGATACTGATACTGATACTAATAGTGATAATAATATTGATACTGATACTGATATTGATACTAATATTAATACTGATACTCATACTGATATTGGTACTCATACTAATACTCATACTGATATTGATACTCATATTGATACTCATACTGATAATAATACTAATTTGATAATAATACTAACTAAAAATGATATTGAAACTGATATTGGTACTAATACTAATACTGATATTGATACTCATACTGATACTGATATCGATACCGATGCAGATACCGATACTGATATTGATACTAATACCGATATTAATACTAATATTAATATTAATACTAATACTAATATGAATACTACTAATACTATTACTAATATTAGTACTATTACTAATACTAATACTAATACTAGTACTAATACTAATACTAATACTAATACTAATACTAATACGAATACTAATACTAATACTAATACTAATACTAATACTAATATGTTAATACTGTTAATGTTAATGCTAATGTACATGTATGTGTTAGAGTAGGTGACCAACAAGCCAACATGTGGTTGTGGTCTTTCGTATTTATTATGGTAATGAACGAACATTTATTCGTATTAATGATAAAACACCTTGGCATTCTATATCTTTATCCCTTTGTCACAAGCATAGATATAGTCCTTACAGTTATTACAAGTACTAGTAATTGATCGTTAGGATCGTGAGATATTTACTTAAGTATTATAACTGTTAAACGTGTTCCTAGTCGAAGGGTTACGCCACCAATGAGGATATCGACCTTTCCCATTAAGAGACTAGCACTTAGTGTATGTGTACTGCATCTCATCAGTAAAAAGTATTGTGATATCGGCATGCATAAGTGGGTGCTCGTAAGTTGACGAGTTCACTGAACTCCCTCACCCTAGAAATTTCTAAGTGGTTCCCAATAATCGAGTAGAGATATCTATGGTATAGTTGTACACCATTAGTCCTTATGACCTAGACATCACCGTGACTTCACTAGAGGACCAGCTGTATCGTGACCTGTCCCTGAGTTCCACCAAGGACCATCCCAAGGGCCAGTGTTCGTGCAGTCCAAAATCTAGTGGGAGGTCTGTGCATTGTAGTCGGGGATTCGATCGCTAGAATAGTCTTGGATGTCCTGTGTGTTCTGATAGTTTGTAATCACTTTAAGTCTCTGGCCAGAGCTGACTAAGTGATGATTAGAGAATTCGATTCTCTAAGTCATGCACGTAACAATTACAACATTTAGAACGATCGCACGGTCATTGAACAAATAAAAAGGTCTCGATGAACCAATGCCTCTAGTTCAATCGGGACATATGAATCGAAGAGATCGTAATGTACGTTAACTATATCTGAAGGTTCTTGCAGGCACTTAATTTGTATCTAGCTAATCATGACGCGTAGTTGCTGGACGCCAATCTTGATTCGTTGGGTGATTAATGTGAAACGAGTTTTATCTTAATCATAACTCTAAGGGACGAGTTTTGACCACAAAGGGTTGTGGGCCCACGGCTAGCTTACACCTGAACCATCGAGGGTCACACTGCTCGTGCACATGAGATCTTTGAATAAACGGTCAGAGATAAAATGGTTTATCTTTGCATGATTGGAAGTCAATATGATTGGGTCCAACATTCGTAATTTGGAATTATGAATGAGAATAAGAAAAGGAAAAGAATAGGCAAACATATTAGTGGACTTTCTAAATCGGGAAGTTTCCAAATTTAGAAAGTGCAGGGTTTCCACTTTTGGAAAGTTGGAAATCGAGAGTTGGCACTCGTAATGACGAGGACATTATAATAATTCCGAAAATGTTATCGTTACAATTTTCCGATGATTGAATTGAGAGAGACGAGCAAGTAAAAGAACTAACGAACTTAAGCTGTTGGGCCCGGTCCAACTTAAGCCCGTTAGAGTTTTATGCAAGACACTATAAATACTTGATTTATAGGTCTTGCACGCACACAACACACGAACTAAACCCTAGCCGCTCTCACCTCTCTCGGCTGATCTCAACCCGCGGCGACTACCGCCGCCGTCGCCACCATCTCGCCGGAATCGGCCATCCGTTGGCCGATCGCTTTTGGTATTTCTTTCCTTCTTTCTGTTCTTCCGTTATTCTAACTATTGCGTGTCTAGTGCCACGTATTATGTAGATCGAAGTATACGAGGTGAAATCCGAGAGGAGGAAATTCGAAGATCGAGGAATCGAGGAGCAGCCAACGACGCACGCGCCTCCACGCGCCGCCCGAAGTCAGCGCGTGAATCACACGCGCCGCCGTAGCTCGGAATATAACCGCTGCTGCATCGCCGTTGCTGCCCCGGATTGCACGGATTGGTTTCCGTGGCAATCTAGCTTTGCTTAGTGCGCCAACCTCACGCTTCAAGAGGTAAAGTTTTGAATCCGTTGTCGTTCGATTCGTTTTCGTGTAAGTTAATATATGCATGTTCGTTTTAATGAAAGCATGTATGATTTTATGTGTCTACATGAAATTGTTTTGTTATTGCGAGCATGATTATTTGATTTAAACGCGAACATGCTAATTGATTTAATTTCGGTTAAGTAATTAAGCATGTATGTTGTTTTTAATTTCGCTGGAAGCGCAAAAGTACGCAATTAATTGTTTTCAATTATCGGGCATGTGTTTATGTATTTTAAATTCGTTTAAATCGCATAAAATTTTGTTTTCCATTGCGTACACGTGTTCGATTCCCAACAGTATGTTCTAATGATGATACTAATATATTAATATTGTTAATGTTAATGCCAATGTACAAGTATTAATCCTTATACTAATTTTAATGTTAATGCTAATCTGGATATGCTAATGCTAATTAAATTTGTTATCCTAATATTATCAAAAGCCTTATCCTATTCCTAATTCTATTCGTAACAATAACCATGATTCTAATTCTAATCATAATCCTATTCCTAATCCTATTCATATCACTAATCGTAATTCTAACCTTAATAATTTTAATACTAATAATGCTAATGCTAATGCTAATGTATGTTAATCTAATTATATTTCTAATCTTAATTCTAATCATAATCATAATTCTAATGCTAATCATAATGCTGATACTAATACATGTCACTAATTGTAGTACTAATCATAATCATAATCTTAATTATAATTCTAATACGAATATTAATCCTAATCCTAATCCTAATATTGATTATAATACTATATTAATCCGAATCATAATCTAGTATTAATACTAATACTAACTCAAAGAATATTAATTATAATCCTAATTTTAATGCTAATACTAATTACAATCTTAATTCTGATTTTGTATCAATGGTTTTTGCAATGATCTATTATTTTGTATCAAAAATAATTTTATTCCATCTCGCAACTTTTATATAAAATTCCTTATGTGTGGTAGCTAAAGTATCAAAAAATACATTTTGTTAGCAATAAAAAAAACATATTAAATATATTAGAAATTAATATTTAATTATATTATCAAATTGACATTTTAAATTATTCAAAATATTATAAGGGTATAAGCAAACGTTAAGATGTAAAAAGAATAATAATCGTTGTTCTTAGGATAAATTACGAAAATCCTCCCAAACTTAGGCAAAATTATGGAAAACACCCCCACTTATCGGTAATTACCAAAATTCCCCTGATTTTTGCTTTCGCCTTACACGACCCCCTTATGGTGTGATTTATATCCCAAAAAATGTGGATTCTACCATTGCAGACGTGACATTTCTTTTATCATACTTTTTAAATACAAAAAAATACCCTTATGGTAGGTAATGGTAGTACTAAAAATTTGTGAAAATGTTATTTAAGAAGAATAAAGATTCCGTGTAAAGTCCTCATGAGGGTAATTTTTGTCTTTAAAAAGTACCGTAAAGAAATGTCGCGTGTGCAGGGTAGAATCAGCATATTAAATATCACATAAATATTTGCAAATACATTTTGATACTTTTGGGTTGGAGTTGCTCTAAATACGTACTTAATTATATTTACCTGAGTTATAGAGAAATACTTATTAGTGGAATGCAATATATAGTATATACGATCATTATACATTATAAACTAAACAATTGACATTCATAAAGTGAATAAACGAATTTATAAAATCAATTCTTTTAAAAAAATTATCAATTGAGTAAACTTAACTTACGTTATTCAATTTATTAGTATAATCATAAGAATGCTTGCATTTTAATTAGTATATAATGAAAAAAGTTAAATCAATCATAACATTTATTATCACTGGATTCAGTAAAGAAAAAAAGTTAAAGCAATAACATTAAATTCATGTAGTATAATTTGCAATATGGTAATAATATGGTAAATAATTGGGAGTATATTATTGAGCACGTGGCAGAGAAAACAAATAGTGCTAATTTCCGCAATATAGTAAATTCGAACATGTATCTTTCTCTTATACAGATAATGATAATATATAATATTAAATTAGTAAAAAAGAAAAAAAGACATATTATCTGGTTATGTTCATGTAAAATGTATAATATATTAGAGTACCAAATGATTTGTTCTGCAATTGTTTTAAGATAAATCCAATTTATGAATTAAAATACAAAATTTCCGTAACAGCACCGATCATGCAATTATAATAAGGGGAGATTTTAAATTGAATTTAACTAAATTCAAATTAAATTAATTACTATTAACATTAAATTAATAATTAATTTAATTTAATTTAGAGTTTCCAAAAAGTTGATATATTTAGAGCATTTTATAAATGGTAGGATATAACTGTATTAATAAAATAATCTATATAATATATAAAAGTTGAATTCCACACCTAATTGATTGACATTTGGCAATTTCACTTGGTGTCATGTTCTCAATATCATCCCAAGTGGCGAATTGATTGGTAGAAATAAATCATCAAAAAACATGTCATTATTTTTCCAAATTAAAGGTGATTAAATATATATAATTATATTATTAATATATTTATATCCTACCATTTATAAAATGCTCTAAATATATAAACTTTATGTGAAAATCTAAATAAATTTATTTTATAATTAATTTAATTTGAATTTAGTTAAATTCAATTTAAAATCTTCCCTTATTATAATTGTATGATTGGTGGTGTTACAAAAATTTTGTATTTTAATTCATAAACTTGGATTTATATTAAAAAATCTAGCATAATTAATTATTTGATATTATACATTAATTTTACATGAACATGACCAGAGAATATATTTTTTTACTAATTTAATATTATATATTAATATTATCTGTAAAAAAGAAAGATACATGTTCAAATTTACTATATTGCGAAAATTGACACTATTTTTTTTTCTACCGTGTGTAGAGTAATGTACTCCCAATTATTTACCATATTGAAAAATATACTACATGAGTTTCATGTAAATATGTAAATAATTATTTTTTCTTCACTGAATCCAGTGACAATAAATTTTACGATTGATTTAACCTTTTAAATTATATACTAATTAAAATACAAACTTTAACATGATTATACTAATAAATTGAATAGCATAATTGAAGTTCAATCAATTGATTAAAAAAACGCAATAATTTATAGGGTAAATTACACCCACACCCCTGAGGTATGCTTAAATAACTGTAAGGTCCCTGTGGTATTGATAATTACACTCACCCCCCTGAAAGGTAGTTAAAAACTCTAACGGGATAATGCGTTGGATACATTATTCCGATAAGGTTCTAATGGACTATTGGTTTCAGGAAGTGGTGAAGACAACAAAGAGTTATGGGTGATTTAAAAAATATTGGGGGAGCCATGTCACCCCCTAACTCCCCATAACTCTATGTTATCTCCACAACTTGCTAAAAGTAATAGTCCATTAGAACCCTATCGGAATAATATATCCAATGCATTATCCCGTTAGAGTTTTTAACTACCTTTCAGGGGGGTGAGTGTAATTATCGATACCACAGGGACCTTACAGTTATTTAAGCATACCTCATGGGTGTGGGAGTAATTTACCCTAATTTATATAGTTCAAAATATTACAATGTTATTCTAAATGTTTGGTATTAAATTCGTTTATTCACTTTATTTAATACCAAACATTAAGAATATCAATTATTATGTTTAAAATTTATAATGATCGTATATACTCATACTGTATTCCACAAATAAGTATTTCATTATAACTCTGAGAAATATAATAAAGTAAATATCTAGAGCAACTCAAACTCAAAAGTATCAAAATGAGGTTGCAAATATTTATGTGATATTTAATATTTTATTTTGATACTTATCTAAATGTATTTGCTTCAACCATAGGTATTAAATAGTTTTTAATTAAATATAATTAAATTTATTTATATATCTAATTGCCACATGTTATTTTCTAAATGGACACTGAGGTGGTTAGATTCATAACTCATGTTTGATAATTTATTCTACATGATTGCATAATGTATTTTGGCATTCTGAAAGAGGAAATATCATAATACAACCCTCATTTCATAGCACTTGAAATTAAAAATTACTATTTTTGAGTATGAAAATGGTGGTTAAAGGTTTTAATAGCTCATTTATAACCCCACTCGAGGTGCTCTTGCCGTAAATAATTTATATTAATAAATACAATATCAATCGGCAAATCAGTAGTTTCTACGACCCATTTTTAGTTACAAACTCAATAAGATATTCATATATTACATAAACGACTACAATTATATGTGAAATAATTGCGTAATTATGTGTGTGTCTTTTCAAATTGAGAAAGACTGATGCAATATTGTGGCTATGGATTGAAAAAGTTATCAAACATCAAGTATCATAGTATACCAACAAAACCAACTTACTGGTTATCATTTAATTTGGCACGATATTGGTACTATATCAAACTTATATGAGATTTACTACAATCCTATAGTGTAGGTAAAGAAAGATATATACAACCATCATTGGAAAAAAATATGTTAAGCTACAAATGTTTTGGCTAATTTTTTAATTAAAATCTTAAATCATATGAAAATAAGAATATTAATATAGGGTATTATAGCGTAAATGATTATTTAAATATTTTAACATTGTATATAATATATCCCACTATATTTTGGTATTGAAATACATGAGTTTTTTTTGTCTAACTTACAAGTTATGTATCTAAATTAGTGAGTTATTCTTAACTTTTCTATTTCCCCATTTTATATAATAAGTTATATTTATTTTTTTGATTTCTATTTTTTAAATATTTGTAAAATGAAATTATTTATCGTATAATGTTTATAAGAATCTAATATATGTTCTATATCTCTATGTGTTTTTTTCGAAATCACAATATATGCGACTGATTTACATAAAAATCCAATTAATTATTTTTCCATTTTTTATTTATATAAGCATGTTATATTGACTTTTGTTTACTTGAAATTTGATCTATTTTCAATAGCATCAACCTTTATGTTAGTTTCTAACATATGGTCATATGTGTATATAAGTTTAAGTTGTATATTAACAAGGATAGCTTATGAAAACCCCCTTAACTTAGGCGAAATTAAGAAAAACGCCCCCATATATTCGTAATTAGCAAAATTCTCCTAATGTTTGTTTCCGTCTTACATCGACCCCCTTATGGTATGATTTTTCAAGGAATTTTTTTATTACATGGAATAATCCCCAAAAAATGTTGATTATGCCCTGCACACGCGATATTTCTTTATGATACTTTTTAAAGACAAAAATATACCCTGAGGGGACTTTACACGAAATCTTTATTCTTCTTAAATAACATTTTTAAATTTTTATTATTACCATGACCACCCCTGAAGGTAATTTTTCTATTTAAAAAGTACGATAAAAAGAAATGTCACGTAGAATCCATATTTTTTGGGATATTACTTGGAATAAAAATGATTCCGTAAAAAATCACACTCTAAGGGGGTCGGTCGTGTAAGACAGAAATAAACATGAGGGGGATTTTGGTAATCACAGATAAGTGGGGGTGTTTTTTTGTAATTTAGCCTAAGTTCAGGAGGATTTTCATAATTTATCTTATCAACAATGATTATTGTTCTTTTACGTCGTAACGTTTTCTTATACCCTTATAATATTTTAAATAATGTTAATGTCAGTTTGATAATATAATTAAATATTAATTTCTAATATATTTAATATGTGTTTTTTGATGCTTGAGCTACCACGCATAAGAAATTTGATATAAAGGTTCGAGATGGAATAAAATTGTTTTTTTTATATATAAAATAATAGATCATTGCAAAAAAAAACATGATGCAAAATGAGAATTTGTGATTAATATTAGCATAAGAATTAGAATTATACTTTATATCCTTTGAATTAGTATTGGTAGTAATACTAGAAATAGGATTCGGATTGTAATTAAGATTAATATAATATTATAATTAATATTAGAATTATGATTAATGTTAATACTAGAATTATAGTTAAGATTATGATTATGCTTAGTACGGAAATTAATGACATGTATTAGTATTAGGATTATGATTAGCATTAGGATTGGGATATAATTATAATTAAGATTAGAATTAGAATTAATATTAACATTTGCATTAGCATTAACATTATTAGTATTAAAATTATTAGGCTTATGATTATTGTCAGGAATAGGACTATGATTATGATTAGGATTAGAACTATAATTAGTGTTATAAATAGGATTAAGAATAGGATAAGGATTTGGATAATATTAGAATTACAATTATCATTAGCATTAGTGTAATAATTAGCATATCCAGATTATCATTTGCATCAAAATTAGTATTAGCATTAACATTAACAATATTAACATATTAGATTATTCATAGTATTAATAATAGTATTAGTATTAATATTATTAATAGTAATACTATTATTATATTTAGTATTAATATTAGTATTAGTGATAGTATTAGTATTAGTAATAGTATTAGTATTAATATCCGTATAAGTATCCGTACCAATATTAGTATCGATATCAATATAAGTATCAGTATCAGTACCAGTATAAGTATCAATAGCAATATCAGTATTAATAACAGTCTCAGTATCAATATTAGTATCGTTATTAATACTAATACTAATACTAATACTAATACTAATACTAATACTAATAGTAATAGTAATACTAATACTAATATTAATACTAATACTAATACTAATACTAATACTAATACTAATATTAAAGCTAAGATCAAGTGTAGTATCTATTCTTACCAGTTTAATATATTATATGTGAGCCATCGGCTCACACGATATTAAATTAGTACTAGAAATAGGATTCGGATTGTAATCAGGATTAATATAATTATAATTAATATTAGGATTATGATAAAAATTAATATTAGAATTGTAGTTAAGATTATGATTATGCTTAGTACGGAAATTAATGACATGTATTAGTATTAGGATTATGATTAGCATTAGGATTGGGATATAATAATAATTAAGATTAGAAATAAAATTAACATTAGCATTAGCATTAGCATTATTAGTATTAGAATTATTAGACTTATGATTATTGTTAGGAATAGGACTATGATTATGATTAGGATTAAAACTATGATTAGTGTTATAAATAGGATAAGGATTTGGATAATATTAGCATTACAATTATCATTAGCATTAGTACAATAATTAGCTTATCTAGATTAGCATTTGCATCAAAATTAGTATTAGCATTAACATTAACAATATTAACATATTAGATTAGTAATAATATTAATAATAGTATTAGTATTAATATTAGTATTAGTATTATTATTAGTATTAGTATTAGTGATAGTATTAGTATTAGTAATACTAATATAGTATTATATCAGCTCCCTGAACCATTTCATCTATTATACGATCGGAGATGCTCTGGCCCCGTTAGGCATAGATATCACACAAGCATTTTATGTGGATGACCGGTTTGTACCACATAGCCTGCTCTTTTCTACCGCACATAGATGGTCCGTTGTTGTTTGCGTTCGTGGAGCGGTGGTAGCCGGAGACGAACATCTTCCATATGCCGTGGAGATAGATGATTATCACTCTCCACGATGTCTAGATGATACTAGGTGCCCATGTGGAGGGATGGGTGGTCGCGCCTAGGTAGAACGAGAGTACCGAGCAGACAAACTGCGTGTATTCATTGTCCGAGATTTTGAACCTCAATCTTGATGAGATTAATGAGGCATGGAAGCATGGGTCACCCACATGGAGGATGATACATGCACAGTTGTTGATGCCCGACACGCCCATGAGATGCCGGGTTCAGATTTATCTTGTGTTTCTTCTCGGATTGATTTTACTCCCCGACAAGCCGTGTGATTGGGTGAAGCGCTGGTATATCCACGTGCTCGAGGATGTCGTACTTGATCAGGTCTGCACGTATTCGTGGGGTCGGCCTGTCTGGCCGATCTATATAGGGAGCTGGGTATATACAATCAAGCACAGTCGAGGAGCTTGGCGGGTTGCACCACCCTATGTAATTATTTTTTTCATAATGTTTTCAAACTAATGTATTATATTGTTTATTTAATTAAATATTTTTAAATAAAATATCGTAGTGCTGGCTATATGAGTATTTCTCGAGATTTCAGCCGCCAAAGAAGAGTGAGCGGTACCGCAACTTCCAGCCTTGATTCAAGAGGTGGAACACGCCGCCAAAAGCAGGCACGGTCGAGTATGTTCGAGATTTACTCGACAATATGACTGCGGACGATGTAAGTTTAATTATGTATTTATATATTTTGATTTTTTTCATTTATGTATTTATATTTGTTTATAAATATGGTTGCGGGTGATGTAAGTTGTTTATTTATATTTTTCGATATATGTAATTTTATTTTTTTTCTATTTAGGCTGAGTGGCTACCGTATGGTCGGGATATTCATGAGCGGATCTCTCGTACGTTGTATCATGGCACGATCCAGTAGATGTGGGTCGTAGAGTCGTATATGCCTGATCGATGTGTCCGACAGTTCGGGTGCGTTCAGGATATTCCGCGCGGCTTGATTTCATTGATGGAGCCATGTTTATGCGATCCGAAAGGAGGTGCATCGTACAAAGTCAACTAACAATTTCAGGTGGTATGTGGGACATGGTCCAGGCTCATTCCATTCTGAATAATGATTACAAGACGGCACGACAATGGGGGGAAGTCGACGAGCACTACATGGATTGGTACACCGATCGAACTTATCTAAAGATCACCAACCCCAATAAAGGCCCGGTTGAACCGCATCGAAAGAATATGAGGCCACCAGATCAGCCGACTTATTATCAGATAGGACATGCATTGTACCCGATAACCTAGAGCACTGGATATGACTAGATGCAGCAGTTTGCCAATTTACTCGTCGACCTTGGAGATATTATGTTGTCCGCCGCCCGATGTATTGGCATCGACCAGGACGATGACGACGACAATGACGATCGTCGTCATGAGGTGCAGGCGTCGTGGAGAGCGAGGCGGCAGAGATTTTTTTTATTATATATTTTTATGCACTATTTAATGAGTAAACTGCAAAAACTACCCCTGTGTTATCTCGAAATAGCAAAAACCCCCCTGTGATAAATAAACTAGCAAAAACCCCCCTGTGAAATTTAGTCAAAGGCAGAATCCCCCCTAGCTGATTTTTTAGACTTGAAATGACAAAATTGACCCTCAAAATGTATTTATATATATACATATTATATGTATATTTATTCTTTTTAATTTATTTGTTTAGAAATTAAAAAAAATAGTAAACAACTAAATTGATTATTTTTTAAATAAAATAATTAAAATATTTATAAAATATAAGAATTTATTAATTGCAAGACTCCAGGGGTATTTGTGTCTTTTTATATCAAGTCAACCCTCAAATAGTTCCATAGGGGGGTTTTTGCTATTTAAATAATTTCACAGGGGGGTTTTTGCTAGTTTATTTATCACAGGGGGGTTTTTGCTATTTTGGGATTACACAGGGGTAGTTTTTGCAGTTTACTCCTATTTAATTTACTAGTTTTTTTTATTTTATTTTATTATTATTAGGAACTATTTAATTTACTTGATTTTTTTAATTATTGTTAGGAACTATTTAATTTACTAATTTTGTTTTATTATTATTAGGAACTATTTAATTTACTAGTTTATTTTCTATTTTAATTTACAAGTTTTATGATCTTCTTATGTATTATAGGCGACTAATTTCATGAATTTAGCAACTACGTACAAGTTTAACAATTAAAATACAAATTTAAATATTCATTAGCATAACTTAAACATAAAAAAACAACATTACAAATTTAAACATTCCAAAACATAACTTAAACATTAAAATAATAATACTAAAAAAAAAACAACAACAACAATATTACAAATTTAATCATTCCAAAAAGATAAGTTAAACATTAAAATACAAAATATTGCACGACATTCTAAAACATAAGTTAAACTTTCAAATATGACAGATGGTTATGATTACCATCAGTCACAGTCAATCGCTATAATCCATCATCCATTAATTTTTTGCCAAGTAACTTGAACGGACGAGAACGTTTCTTCAATAGTCCGCGTTTTCCAGATTAATATCTTGCACACGTCAAAACATGAAATGTCTCTGTTTTACAATGATTAATTAGTTGATGATTATGACTAATTGCTGTGTCTTTTACCCACATAGTTAATTCTCTACTATCAAACACAATACCACGTTCAAAGAAGTGACTATGATTGTGAGATTCTTCTCTTAGTTCCTACATAAATATTAAAATTAAAAGACACTATTTAAGGGATTTCGTAAGACATTACACGAAATTGAAGGTACAATTTCGTATATAATCTTACGAAATTTTACCTTCCATTTCGTAAGTTTTTACACGAAATGAGCATAAAACGTAATTAAAGATAACGTTTCGTGACCGAACGCACGAAACAAACAACAAAACAATATTAAGATAGATTTCGTGTTGTAGTACACGAAATAAAAGAGTAAATTCCATAGGAGAAAACACGAAATGCGTAAAACTGTTGGAAGTAAACAAAAAACATGTATTTTCTCCTCATAATTGAAATTGTTTTCATCCATGTTGATAATTGTTGTGCTCAAACTGATATTGTTTGAAAAATATAGGATTTGCAGAGTTTGAATTTAAAGGCTAAGAGTGTTTGAGAGAGGATTTGGAAAATAAAAAAAATGAATTATTTTGCACAACTAGTAGAAAAAATCGCATTGATAATAGCAAACTCCTAATTTTTATTTAACAGGGTCGTATTATATATATATATATATATATATATATATATATATATATATATATATATATATATATATGTTGTTTTTTTTTTTTACGTTATTGAATTATTTTGCCATCCCTGGTGCCAGAATTTCCTCCCCATTGGACCCGGTCGAAAGGCAACAACTTATGGGGGTCCGTTGGCCACCATAGAAATATGTGTAGTCTTTTGTGTGTGTTTTTTGTGTCTTTTTAATATCTCTCTCTGTTCTTCTTTCTTCTCCTCCCCATGCCTCATGTTCTCCCCCTTCTAATCGAGAGAGAGGCTGCTGCCCTAGTGAGAGAGAGAGAGAGAGAGAGAGAGAGAGAGAGAGAGAGAGAGAGAGGGCCGATTTTGTTGGGCCCCTACACATGTGGTTGGTGGGCTTGGGCTGAATAGAAAAAGAGGGTTGGTTGGTGGGCCTTTTGAACCTACGCAAAATAGCCCGGATCAACAGCCCTGATCTTTGAACATCAAAGAACAATAAAGATTTATACAGTGCATTCCCATGACAACATTGTGAACTTGAACAACACAAGAAAAAACAAAGGCTAACATAAACAAATTAGACATAATTGCTAGTTCACACAAATGATTTTTTTTTCAATTAGGATATGGTAAAAGTTCTTGGGATAATACATAATTTAGCTCTTTGAACTATGAACATCTTCGTAATTTACCCACTGGAAAAAAATTATACGAGCATACTTAACATTACTAAATTGTTACAACGACGATTAAAAAGTCTATTTTTAGAAAAATTGTTCCCTAAATTGTGATACACGTACAACTTGCACATAAAAATGGAGAGGCAATTTTGCCAATACACGAGAACAACATCGGTTTTTAATTGTTCGGATCGAACCGGTCGAACGGGCCGGTTCGATGGTTGTGTGCGATCCAATTGACCGAATCCACGTGAATTTGGGTCGGTCAGACCGGTTCTCGATCCGACTGATCCGGTCCACTGATTCGTGTGTGATGAATAATGGCAAACTTATTCTCTAGTTTGAAAAAGTGACAAAATCTCAAATAAGCCTGCAAGGATAGATGTCCTACAATGATAAAATATGGATAGACCACCATCAATCCCTGCTAGCCAATCTTGCCTCCCTGCTTAGAAGAGGGGAGAGCAATGTGATCAAAGGATTCTCATCTCAGGAAGAGAATCAATGCCCAACAACCGAACCCGGTTAGCACTAGTACCAATGGGATCCCACCTCCATCTCATAAAGTAATTCTAGAATATGGATTCGTCCGGTAGACGAAGCTGGCGGACACCTCGACATCTATATCCATGCCTGAGAGTACGAAAATCTCGGTTAGTTATTCATGCATGAATGAGATGTGATATCGGGCTGAAATGATCATCGATGACAAATTTCCTTACACAATAGCTATTGAACATTTTTTGAATGATGATATAAAACCTCGATAAATTGATAAGTGTAAACAAAGGGATGATGGGCCGAAAATGAAAAAAACAATTCAAGCTGAATTTAATTCCTTGATAAAATGAAAAGTGTAGAGACCAGTAATTTCTACACCTCCTTGAATTTCACCTATGGATAGAAGTGAGCACTCACAAAAAAAGAAAAAACGAGATTGGGAGACAGGAGACTCATCTCATAGCTCAAGGAATGAAATGAGATCGTAAACCAAAAGATTCATCTCATATCTCAGACGAGATTGGGAGCTAGGAGACTCATCTCATAGATACAAATATTTTTATGAAAGTCCCTGAAGAACTATGTTTTCCCGAGACAATTAGTTCCAGAGCACGGAACATAAACTTAGTTGAGCTGAGATGTTCACTTAAAGTATGGCTTCAAATATTCCGGAAGAATATGTGATAATCACCTAAGGGCTCTTTTGGTTGTGCGGATGGGATAGGATGGGATGTCAAGTTCATATTGGAAAAACACTGTTTGGATTGAATGCCTTTTGTGGGATCTAACAGTTGGTATACCGGATTGTATTCCACCTGATTTAATCCGAATATGTCTATCGGGGCAGAGGTTCATGTGATTGATCGGTTATTTCTAGTAATTTACTCTTCTACCCATTTTATAGAAAAAAAATTGTGTATTTCCAACATCATCCCAACGCTCTGTATTTCCTAGTTCCACTGGTGTTTATGTGGCGGATTGTTAGAGTAATAATTACTCGAGTTTTTTTTTCTGTCGGAGTAATATCTACTCTGAGTTTTTTTTTTCTTATTTTAAGTCAAATTCAATGTCTGCTACAAGCAAACATAGTATGAGTAATTATTTATTCATACTAATTGCAATGTTTGTTTGTTTGAATTTTGATACACTGGAAACATCTCCTCATTATTTTACCAAATTAGTTTAAACCAAAATACTTGTAATCCAATTGTTTTATTTTATAAAATAATTATAATGATTATTAGTTAATTAATACGTATCCTCCCGTACATATAAAGAAACATAATAATTAAAGTAAACCCAATGGTTAAATGCAAAATAAAAAACCATCACCTAACATTCCATTGAATTATAACATACGAGAGCAAACATGACACATAACGATAATAATACCAAACAACCAGTACGAAACATAAGTTGAAGATAAACAAACAAAACACACGAACACATAACCCATGCAAAATAAGTCAAGAATTAGTTACGTCCAAATGCCCCTCCGTCTCGTCCGTGTTATCCTCGTCTGGGAATTTTTCATCCTCCATTGCATCATCATCTATTGGTTCGATTTCATTAGCCACTTCTACTTCAACGAACTGAAATTACTCCACGTCGTCATCGTCCTCCGGTGAATTGTCGTTTTTCGAATCTTCCCCTAATGCTTCAATAATGATCGGGTCATTGGTGTCAAACAATTGGCTACCATCAAAAGTAATTGACGCCGCTCATTTCTCGTCAAACACAATTTCACAAGTGCGTAGAGGGGGAAACCATTGGCTATAAAAAAAATTTGTGAATTTTGTATTTTCATTCATTGCAAACCTGATATAAAACATTGAAAATCTATCATTAGCATATGAACATATAACAATGAAGAAGTTTGGAGTTCTTAAAGATTAAAACATTAACATATAATGCCAACCTAATAGCACTTGTTTAGGAAAATTTGGAAGTCTATCATTACGTCAACTAGTAACGCCCTTCAAGTATCATCCTAACGATAACGACACGCTCATTCTCATCTACATGAGTGATTTCATTTGCTCAATCACTTCGTACACCGCTAAAACTACAGCTTGTCATTATCCATTGTTTGCCATTAAATAATGACAATACACTATAAAAAAAACCCAAAATAGACAAAATCAGAAGACGAATGAGACTAAAGGTTAATTTGCCCAACCAACATGACAAAATTGCCAAATACTTTTGTACAGTGATGAAACCCCACAAAAAACATAGTAATATCCCGCTGCAATTCAAAATTAATTAAATCAAAATACTCTTAAATAATATGCCCACTACTATTTAAATAAATAGGAAATTTATGGCCAATTTTGGCATGTCATATTTTTATGTAATGGAAGAACTGTGTGCCTGTTGGGTGCTAAATACCAACACGCAAGTGTACGTATCGCAAACAAGTAGTAAAGTAGACTCGTGAGAGTCGGATGTCGATCCCACAGGGAATACGCAAATTATTTAATCCTAAGTACCAAATCCTAACAATTGTGATTTTTATCCAGCCTACGCAGGGTTGTCAAATTAATTAACTAAATAAATTAAAATAATTAAGAAAGCAATTAATCACGATAAAGTATCAATATAAAACGGATCTAGGATTTTATCTTCCCCCTATGCGATAATTCTTCACCCAATTAATCTCCTATCATGCAAGTTACGATTCTCGATTATTAACCCAAGACACGAAATTATTCATAACCAGCTGTCGCTGCGCTATAAACCTATTATTCATAAAAGATTTACTATATGTCTATGCAAACCTAGTATAAATAAAGCATTAAATAGCAAGTCTCGTAAACGGCTACCTAAGGTATTATCTGTATGTCTACGATAATACATGCAATCAACACACGCATTCGGTGAAAAACTACTCGAAGGCTCTTCTATCCCTGTTCTAATTATTAAAACGATCTGTCAATCAATTCTAACAATAACAAATAGCAACATAAGTTAGCTACGCTCATGCACTAAATACGATCAAAATAGAAGAAATAATCGAAGAATTAAACTTGCATAAAAGTAGAAAAATAGGTTCGAATCACCACATAGGGTTCCAATAAAATCCTAGAATAAAAACTTAGCTACTCATGTTCATAACGAAAAGCATAATAAAAATACGGAAATTCATAAAAATCAGAAAAGAAAAGGAAAAAGGAAACTAGGATGAAGATTCGTCAAGTCTTCGTCTTCGTTCTCTTGCTCCTCGATTGCGTGTAGAAACGATAAAAACTCCCAATAAAAATAAAAGGTAAAAGATAGATCTAATTGTGTGCTCTTGGCCTTTAAATAGGGTGCAAAAATATAATATGGCGGGTTTCCTTGTGTAATTAAAATTCCTTCACTGCGCCTTCACGTCCATCCGGACGGCCGTGCGAGATTATGCTTTAAAATCCGCACGGCCGCGCGGGCTTTAATTCTGCAGGAAATCTGATTTTTTCACTTTTGGCCCACTTTTTCTCTGAATTTGCAGTTTTCACCCCAAAAGTTGTCAATTCTCCAATTTGCACCTAAAATACAAATAATAGCCATTTTAAGCACCAATTATCATTAAAACACACCAAAAGCTCCAATTAAAAGGTATAATTAAGTGTATAAATATACACTTAACACACCCCCAAACTTGAACTTTTGCTTGTCCTCAAGTAAAATCAAATTAAGAACACAAAACAAAACCATACATCTCATTACATAGATTGATGGGTCAACTTCGCGTTTTCAGAACTTGCAATTATGATGACAATTCATAGGTATTCGCAAGCTTAACATTCAACGGCACGTAGTCACTCACTATTACCAAAAACCACAAGTCATACAATTGCTTCAAGTATCCAATATTTGCAAGTTAAAGATAGAAAGAATTTATACTTACATGCATATATTTGACTCCAAATACTCACCAAATTATTTTACTCAACTAATATTGAACAATGAGCTATTGGGATCATTGGGGCTTTGTGGCTTTCAATTGTTAGGCTCTTTGGTCCGAGGTAGGTAATATGGGAATGTGTGGCTAATTTTCTTGAATTGAGGTGATTACGCCAAAAATTGAAAGATAGGCGTTGAAACAATGAATTCACCTCTAGGGACTTAAATAAACTCGGTTCTCCAAAATTCACACGTCAACACTTTTGCTTTTGAGTCAATGGATCGAGTTTTCAACACACTTCAACACTAGTCCTTATTTCTCCCTTCTAATCTGTTCTTCTTCTTCTTTTTTTTTTTTTTTTTTTTTTTTTTTTTTTTTTTTTTAATCGAAGAATTTAGATATATATATAAAGATGCACATATATATATCTATAGTTTTTTTTTCTTTTTTTTTTTTTTTTTTTTTTTCGAAGAAGAAGAAAGATTTTATAAGAATTTTCGATCGACCTCCAAGGGATAATTATTCAAAAATCTCCACTTTTTCTACCTTCTACATATTGGCTAAAAGAAAGAACACCTTTTCTCCGAGGCTCAAATCAAGGTTCTAAGGATAATTTGACAAAAATGGTAGGCTTGAAAGGCTCAAACGGTTCAAAGAAGGCCCAAATCATATCCCAAATTACTTACTACCAACACTTCGTATCGTAAATGTCCTAAGGTGAGATTTAAAACCGAACAAAGCATGATTGAGCACAAATAAATTCCAAATTTAAAATGCAAAACATTCAACCAAAGCAAAGCACAAGGTGTGATTCCTAGCAATAATTCACTTCTACGTTCCGTTGAATCGAAAGCTAAACAAATACATACTCCTTATCAACATAAAACAAGTAGTCTCATCATCAAACATTGACCATCTACCATCATCATAGTTCATCGATGCATCGAAAAATATATATATATATTTTTTTTTCGTTTTTTATAAAAACGAAAATAATAAAACGGCAATTAAAACAAAAACTAAAGCATGCAAAATAAATAAAAAAAAACACAGATAAAGCGCACATAAATGAAAACAAGTAATCAACCACCCCCAAACTTAAAATTCACATTGCCCTCAATGTGATTCGCCCGGAGTTTAAGGATAGAAAACACCTGTTTAATCGTCGGGATCATCGTTGGGTTGCTCACCAACTCCACCATGTGCATGAGCATCATCCTCCTCGTTATCCTCCAATAGCTCGGGTACCGGCTCAAGAATCGGTGCGGGAAAATCGTCGAACACCTTGTGGGCGTTCTTGGTGGAATGGGTTTTTTTTTTCGAGAAAATTGCACCGTTCTTGAATCTCCCTGCGCAAATCAACAACAAACCACCTTGATTACGTAGTATATGTGTGTAGTTGGTAAATTTTCGGTTAAATTTGTCAAAGAAAAGGGAAAATTTCGAAAAAGGAAGGCGAGGGTTCGAATTGGGGGAGAGAGGGGATTTGGGAATTATGGAATTTTTTTTTTTTTTTTTTTTTTTTTTTTTTGATTCGCACGGCCGTGCGAAATTTAGGTGAAAAATCCGCACGGCCGTGCCATTTCTCATAATAGGGCAGTAGCCTCTTCAAATTTCGCACGGCCGTGCGAAATTTAGGTGTAAAATCCGCACGGCCGTGCCATTTTCCAATTTTGGGCAGTAGCTTCCCCGAAATCTCACACGGCCGTGTGAGATTCCTGCCCTTTTCTTGCACGGCCGTGTGAATAATTGCAATTAGGTCCCTGCAAAATAAAAACTTCCTATTAGTGCCCCCAAAACTTTTTTTTTTTTTTTTTTTTTTTTTTTTTTTTTTTGAAAAATAAAATAAAATAAAAGCCAAACTAAAAATTTAACATAACATAAAATAAAAAAAGAAAGCTCGGGTTGCCTCCCGAGAAGCGCTAAGGTTACAGTCTTCAGCCGGACTTTGTCTGCTTCTTTGTTCAAGCTAACGTGACCGAAGTCACTTGGCGATTGCATTCCCCTCCATGATAATGCTCGTTTGAATTTTTAGGTGGCCACATCCTCCTTGCACGTTCATCACCGTTAGCACCCCAACTCTTTTGACTGTCTCTCGGCGGAGTTGAAATCGAGCTCGCACAAAAAACTTGCTTCGTCCGACTATCTTTTCCGCCACCATCTCCTGCACTCAAAGATCCTTTCCCATGGTCTAAGATCAAAGCGTCAAAATCGTCATGATTTGTAAAATCCACAAGATCTATAGCATAACAATCATTATCATCACATGGATTTTTATTAGCGCTAAAAACGTTAAATTTGACCGTTTGATCATGCACCGTCATTGAAAGATCACCACTAGCACAATCAATTAGAGTTTTTGACGTGGCTAAAAATGGTCTCCCTAAAATAAGAGGTATTTCCCTATCTTCATCTATATCAAGTATAACGAAATCCACAGGGAAAATAAATTTATTTACTTTTACTAGCACGTTCTCTAAAATACCTTTTGGGTAAACTAAAGACCTATCGGCTAATTGAAGGGTTATAGCCGTTGGTTCAATCTCACCTAACCCAAGATTTTGGTAAATGGAATAAGGCATAAGATTGATGCTAGCACCTAAATCAATGAGTGACCTAAAATTGTTACCTCCAATAGTGCAAGGGATAGTGAACTTACCTGGATCGCCGAGTTTTTGTGGAAGGGGTCGTACAAGAATTTCACTGCATTGCTCCGTGAGTTGGATGATCTCGTTCCCTTGCAATTTATTCCTCTTTGTCACAAGCTCCTTGAGGAATTTCACCCACTTTGGCATCTTTTGGATGGCTTCGATAAACGGAATGTTGATGTGGATTTCCTTCAGCTTGTCCAAGAATCCTTGGTGCTCAGCATCGAGTTTCTTCTTTTGAAGCTTTTTAGGAAAGGGGACTTGAGGGACTCTTGAGATCACTGTGGGAGATGGCGGTTCCTTGCGAGTTGCTTCTTTTTCCTCAATCACATTCGGCTCCTCGATTACCGTGTTTTGCTTCTCCTTTCGTGGGGCTTCCTCCAATTGTCTCCCGTTCCTTAAACTTACAGCGTTGCACTGCTCGATGTTGTTTTTCCGAGGATCTTCCGTGTTTGATGGCAGTGCTCCCGATGGCCTCGCTGTTAGTTGGGTTGCAAGTTGACCCATCTGTGTTTCTAAATTGCGGATGGAGGCTTGGGTGGTTGTCATGAACTGCGCCAAGATATTTGCGAGATCTCCACCTTGAGGTTGGGCTTGAGGCGGATTTTGGAATCCGGGAGCTGGTCGTGAATAATTAGGCGGTTGACCTTGAGGTGGTGCTTGCCTTGGTCCTTGCTGATTTCCTCCCCACCCAAAGTTAGGGTGATCCTTCCATCCGGGGTTGTACGTGTTGGAGTACGGGTTCCTCTGTTGTCGGTTGGTGTCATGGACATAATTCAGAGACTCCGTTTCTTCTACGCGCTGGTCGGAAACTTGGACTGCATGGACTTGCTGAGTTTGCAGAGCCGCTACTTGCTTCGATAGCTTCTCTAATTGGGCCGTGATTGCAGTGACTCCGTCTAACTCCAAAATTCCCCCCGTCTTGACTGCTCCGCTATTTGACCGGTCCGATGCTCGCATGTATTTATTTCTAGCGATTCGTTCCAAGAGCTCGTATGCTTCGTCGTAGGTCAAACTCATGAACATACCTCCAGCTGCAGAGTCGAGCACTGTCCTCGAATTGTCTTGCAGTCCATCGTAAAATATTTGCAGTTGGCGCCACTCTTGAAGCCCGTGATTTGGGCACCTCCTTACTAGCTGCTTGAACCGCTCCCACGTCTCGAATAACGCTTCACCGGCTTCTTGTATGAAGTTTTGAATTTCTCGCCGGATTCTCTCAGTTTTTGTTGGGGAGTTGTATGTGTTCATGAAAAGTTGAGCTAGCTGGGCCCACGACGATATGGAGTGCGGTGCACGAGTTTGCAACCATTCTCGGGCTGCTCCTTGTAAGGAATGCTTGAATAGGCGGAGTTGCAAGGCTTCGGGTGATACTCCGTTCATCTTGTGCGAATCACACGTCTCTAGAAAGTTGACCAAGTGGAGATGTGGGTCTTCATGAGCCAATCCGCTGAATAAACCGTTGTTTTGGAGCATCGTGAGGAGTCCCGCTCGAATTTCGAAATTATTGGCTTCAATGGGGGGCTGCTGGATGCTTGATTGAAATCCATTTAGCGTTGGAACGGTGTACTCATGCAGTGCTCGTTGACGAGGTGGTGGATTAATTAGCTGGCGTTGTTCTTGTTCATTGATGATTTCCCCCACCGCATTCGGTAGATGCCCTTGGTCACCTCTCCCACGATTTATCTCTTCTTCCATCGTTGCTGGAGTGTTTTGGGCTAACCGTTGATTTCTCCTGGCTTGCCTAAGCGTTCGCTCAATTTCGGGATCAAGAGGTAGCAAGCTCGTGTCGTGTCCTCTTCGCATAAAAAGTACCTAAAACAAAATAAAAAAAAATTAAAAAAAATAAAAAAAATTGGCTGAAGTAAGAAAAATTGCTCAAATTTAATATTAGGATAAATAAATAATTTAGCCGTATTCCCCGGCAACGGCGCCAAAAACTTGTTGGGTGCTAAATACCAACACGCAAGTGTACGTATCGCAAACAAGTAGTAAAGTAGACTCGTGAGAGTCGGATGTCGATCCCACAGGGAATACGCAAATTATTTAATCCTAAGTACCAAATCCTAACAATTGTGATTTTTATCCAGCCTACGCAGGGTTGTCAAATTAATTAACTAAATAAATTAAAATAATTAAGAAAGCAATTAATCACGATAAAGTATCAATATAAAACGGATCTAGGATTTTATCTTCCCCCTATGCGATAATTCTTCACCCAATTAATCTCCTATCATGCAAGTTACGATTCTCGATTATTAACCCAAGACACGAAATTATTCATAACCAGCTGTCGCTGCGCTATAAACCTATTATTCATAAAAGATTTACTATATGTCTATGCAAACCTAGTATAAATAAAGCATTAAATAGCAAGTCTCGTAAACGGCTACCTAAGGTATTATCTGTATGTCTACGATAATACATGCAATCAACACACGCATTCGGTGAAAAACTACTCGAAGGCTCTTCTATCCCTGTTCTAATTATTAAAACGATCTGTCAATCAATTCTAACAATAACAAATAGCAACATAAGTTAGCTACGCTCATGCACTAAATACGATCAAAATAGAAGAAATAATCGAAGAATTAAACTTGCATAAAAGTAGAAAAATAGGTTCGAATCACCACATAGGGTTCCAATAAAATCCTAGAATAAAAACTTAGCTACTCATGTTCATAACGAAAAGCATAATAAAAATACGGAAATTCATAAAAATCAGAAAAGAAAAGGAAAAAGGAAACTAGGATGAAGATTCGTCAAGTCTTCGTCTTCGTTCTCTTGCTCCTCGATTGCGTGTAGAAACGATAAAAACTCCCAATAAAAATAAAAGGTAAAAGATAGATCTAATTGTGTGCTCTTGGCCTTTAAATAGGGTGCAAAAATATAATAGGGCGGGTTTCCTTGTGTAATTAAAATTCCTTCACTGCGCCTTCACGTCCATCCGGACGGCCGTGCGAGATTATGCTTTAAAATCCGCACGGCCGCGCGGGCTTTAATTCTGCAGGAAATCTGATTTTTTCACTTTTGGCCCACTTTTTCTCTGAATTTGCAGTTTTCACCCCAAAAGTTGTCAATTCTCCAATTTGCACCTAAAATACAAATAATAGCCATTTTAAGCACCAATTATCATTAAAACACACCAAAAGCTCCAATTAAAAGGTATAATTAAGTGTATAAATATACACTTAACAGTGCCCCACAAGAAGAACAGGGTTTCACATATTGTACATCAAAGTACCACACAAACACTGCAAAATATAAAATTGCAACACCAACAAACAAATATAAAATAATTCTTATGTAATTGTTCGATAACATGAGAATTTTTATGGGGAATAAGGCATACAGTGGGGTCTGAACACATCAAAACAATACGTAATAATATAAAAAATCATTAACATAAATATATGATTAAAAGGTACCCAAATGTAAAGACTGAAGCCAACAGAACAATATGAAGAACTCACCTCGCGAAATATACTGTTGTCGGAAAGAAGGGCTTGCTAGCCCTCCACGCCACCGATGATGCATGTTTCGAGAACTCCGTTTGTGGGCCTGCATAAAAAGCAACGAATTTAGGTATAGCATCACAATGGAGAAAAAATTAAACGGATTTACTTGAACGATGAATGGCAGATAGTAGAGAATTGGAAATGGGCAGAGACCAATCTTGATGGGAGTGCAAAAATCTAGGGCTTCTGCGGCGTGCGAATTGTGGAAGATAATTCATGTTTATATATCACGTACAATTGTAATTACTATTATAATATTTTGGACTTATAGCACATGAGTATTTAGCAAATAGATACCTATAAGGGTATGTGACACTATTTGAGTAATACACTACCTATAACTTTGCCAAGTGTCTAGATGAGTAGGCATGTTTGTTATATATAAATATATGTAGTCTTTGGAGAGAAAAATAATAAAATTGGTTCTCTCAATTCTTATACCACCGTGTTATAATATTCACAATTAATAAAATTATTTTCTCTTTCTACTCTCTCTCTCTCTCCTCACACTCTCTCTCTCCCCTCACACTCACATACACACACACACTCTCTCTCTCTACACATATATTTATATTATATGATATAGTGTATTAGATATACATATATGCTAACCATACATATATATACTATACAATAAAGAGCTAATTGGAATTATTTCACAACACGTTATCAACACGAGGTTCTGCTCGAAAAAAATAGGTCCGATAAGTTTGTTTATGTTATTTTATTTTATTTGATAAAATCCAGATCCTCGATATCAAATGGTGAAGCGAATACTACGGTATTTATACGCAACCAATTTTCGGAGGAAATGAAGGATATATATTTATAATTATATGCATGTTAATTAATGAGAAAAAAAATGGTTATTATCTCTCGTCTAGGCTATGAATTTTCAACTTGCATTACATGATTTTGATTTTGTAAATTTAGAAACTTGTAATTGGCATGTGCAAGTATCGATTTATTTATTTAATAATCTTGTTTAATTTAACAAAAGGAAATGCGCCGATTTAGATGCAATAGAAATGAAAATGACTCCGTAGTAGTCCAAATTAAGAGTCGATTTAAAAGCTCTGATCATAATTACTTCGAACATAATGTTCGTAGAGATGGTGGACGTCGTATTCCCCAATAATGGCCGATATAGAAGCCGTAAATATAACCCCGGATGTGATTCCCGTAGAGTCACTAAAAGTTGTGATTCCCCTCAAAGGCCAATGAGACTATTAAAATAAATTTAATTGGGTTATGTAGCCATATAAACGATAGACATTTTTGTTAAGGTTCGATTGAAAGGTCATTATAAAATTAAATATGGGGTTAGACCTACAACGACGATGTGAAAGATAGTCCTTGTCTAGATATTCTTAAATTGACCAGAGTGGATGCAAATATTTCCGCCGAGATCATGCATGATAATATTCTTAATAGTTACGACATAACTCTCTTGATGTAACGTTTTTCGAGATTGAATTTATTTATTTATGAACATACCTCTCTCAGATGATATATACCTGAGGTTCAGCCTATAATATTTTCTCGAGATAAATATATGATGATGCTAAAATGTAGATCACCTGGGGTAGTGTAGAAAATGAACTGGGAGAGCAAAGCAGATCAGTAGCTTGACAACTTGATGATCCTGAGGTACCTGCGAAATGAACACACGTGAACTACGCCGGGGGTTGATCCGGCGGAAACCCCTCCGACGCTCAAGTCAGACGTGCTGATCATAGAAATAGTCCAGAGAATACGTATTGTAGTATTGCTCAGTTAATAGGACGTACCTTAAGGAATGAGTTCAAACCTTTATTTATAGCTTAGTCGAGATTGTCGGGCCCAAACCTTACTTGAAGGTGATTGGGCCTCGGTGATAGTGGTCTTCGATATTGGGCTCGTGGCCCAGTAGGTAAATAATTTGTAGACCCATTGGGTTGGGCCAATTAGGCATATCATTAAGCCCCCCACTCTCGAGTCGATGTGGGGGCCATGCTGAAATGGGTGACATATCGTGTCGAGAGTAAAAAAATGTAGTAGTTGATGGTGTGCGAAACACGTTAGAGCGTGTGTCGGAGGGGTGTGAAGGCGCGTTGGCGCGTAGCGCGACCAAGTTGTCGCGATGTAAGTTACTTGAGTCGTCAGTGTTGTCCCACGACGATGTGGTAGCGCGGATCAAGTTATCTCCTCGTGGGAGTTATCTCGTCGTGGGGTAATAGAGTTGATCGAGTTATCTCCTCGTGGGAGTTGTCTCGCGATAATGTAGTAGCGCGGAGCTAGTATTCTCCTCGTGGGAGTTGTTATTTATCGACATTGTCAATGTTCTGACGCGTTGCTTGTATGTGTTTACATATAGCCTTGTGCGTGATGTACTTTAGGAGGGGATCAGGCTCTCAAGATTTTTTTTTATGGGGATCGTGCCCCTTGTTAGACCTCGTGGGTCGTAAGTATGTTTGGACCGTGGCCACGTTTTAATGAAGGACCCATCGAAAACAAGTAGATAAATTTTGAGTAATCAAGCTGGCCAGGCTATATAGATTCTCATACTATCTCTAAGTGTTTCTAGGGTTGTAATCGTGCTAACTTGAGCTTGCGATTATGTAGTGCATTGCGAGCGAGTTGTCTCTTCGAGAGAGTTGTCTTGCAGCGAAGTTGTAGGAGCATTGAATGATGCGCGATTGAGGCGCGTGCGGATTGAGGTTGCTCTGAGCGATTTGTCTCCTTGTGGGAGTTGTTTCGCAGCGAGTCTTATTATCAAGCGAGGTGGTTGCACGTGGGAGTTGTCTTGCAACGAATTTGTAGTATCGAGCGAGTTGGCTCCTCGTGGGAGTTGTCTCGCTGCGGGTTGTGGTACCGAGCGAGTTGGCTCCTCGTGGGAGTTGTCTCGCTGCGGGTTCATAGTACCGAGCAAGTTGGCTCCTCGTGGGAGTTTCCTCGCCGCGGGTCGTAGGATGGAGCGAGTGGTCTCCTCGTAGGAGTTATCTCGCTGTGGGTTCGTAGACCCGAGGGAGTTGACTCCTCGTGGGAGTTGCCTCGCAACGGGTTATATGACTGAGCGAGTTATCTCCTTGTGGGAGTTGTCTTGCTGTCGGTTGTAGTGCCGAGCGAGTTGGTTCCTCGTGGGAGTTGTCTCGCTACGGGTTGTAGTACCGAGCGAGTTGGCTCCTCGTGGGAGTTGTCTCGCTGCGAATTGTGGGACAGAGTGAGTGGTCTCCTCGTGGGAGTTATCTCCCTGTGGTTATGAGACCCGAGGGAGTTGGCTCCTCGTGGGAATTACCTCGCCACGGGTTATAGGGTGGAGCGAGTGGTCTCATCATGGGAGTTATCTCGCTATGGTTTCGTAGACCCGAGGGAGTTGGCTCCTCGTGGGAGTTGTCTCGCTGCGGGTTGTAGGACAGAGCGAGTGGTCTCCTCGTGGGAGTTGTCTCGCAAGCCCCCCATTCTCGAGACGATGTGGGAGCCAAGTCGAAAAGGGTACCAGATCGTGTCGAGAGTAGATCGGTGCTGTAGTCTTGCGTTAATCGTTGTCATGGCGTGGAAATTTTGTTTTTTTTTTTTATCCGTTTGATAGCGAGCGCGACTTGGTAGGCGCGTTAAATAGCTCGCGCAATTTGGTTAAGCGAGGTGAAACTATCAAGTGATTTGGTGGAGTGCACAGAAATTCTCGCGCGATTTAGTAACGTGCGCCAAAATCTTCACGTGATTTGATGTAGAATTTTGAGAATTGCGCACGACCTCAGGTATGCGCGCGCTACGAGGTAGGAGAGGCGGCACGCATTGTAGGACACTGATGTGCTTGAGTTTGCATGCACTTGGGGTCCATGCTCGCAGTAGCCCACATGGGAGGGGGGGGCACGCGCGCATGTAGTGCACGGAGAGAGAGAGTGTGGAGCTGTTAAGAATTTTATGAGGAGCTGATAGAGACTTCCTCGAGAGTGACGCAACATGTTGCTTTACTCATTTTTTCTTCTCTTTTTTTTTTTTTGTTTTTTTTGGTCTCGAGAAGCGTGCCGGATGCGCGCATCGGGAAGCGTGCCGAATGCGCGCCTCGGGAAACGAGTCACGCGCACCTCAATCGCGACCGTTTTTTTTTTGCCTCGGGAAGCGTGTCGGATGCGCGCCTCGGGATTCGTGCCCGCGCGCGCCACGGAAACCGTGCACGAGTATTTTCTGCCTCGGTAATCGTGCCCGTTTTTTGCATCGGAAAGCGTGCCGAATGCGCGTCTCGGGATTCATGCCCGTGCGCGCCTCAGGAATCGTGCCCAAGTATTTTTTGCCTCGGGAATCGCGCCCTTTTTTTTTTTTTGCCTCGGGAAGCGTGCCGGATGCGCGTCTCGGAAATCATTCCCGAGTTTTTTTTTTTTTTTTTTTTTTTTTTTTTTTTGCGGCACAGAATGCGCGCATGATGGGGCGCGGGGCGCAGGCTAGCTGAGCGCCGGGGAACGGGGCGCAGGCTTGCTGGACAACCGCGGCGCGGGGCGCTAGGGGCGGAGCGGGGCGCGAGGGCGCACCCGGCAAGAGCGTAAGGGGGGCGCGCGTGGGAGAGCGGGGCGCGGGCGTGCGCGCGTGTCGGAGGGCGGGGCGCGCGCGGCAAGGGGGTCGCGCGCGCGCGTGTTGGAGAGTAGGGCGCGCGCGCGTGTCGGGGAGCAGGGCGCGCGCGCGCGTGACATGGAGCGGGGGCGCGGGCGTGCGCGCGCGCGGCAAGGGGGGCGCGGGCGCACGTGTTGGGGAGCGGGGCGCGCGCGCGCATGTGTCGGGGAGAGGGGCGCGCGCGCGCGCGTGTGTCGGGGAGCAGGGCGCGCGCGCGTGTCGGGGAGCCGGGGCGCGCGCGCGCATGTGTCGGGGAGAGGGACGCGCGCGCGCGCATGTGTGTAGGAGAAGGGCGCGCGCGCGCGCGTGTGTCGGGGATCAGGGGCGCGGCGCGCGCGCGGGGCTGTTGGGGCGCGCGCGCCCGGGCGGTCGGGTTACGGGGTGTTAGAGCGCGGGTCGCGCGCGGGCGAACGGTTCTGGCGCGGGGCGCGCGCTCGCGGGCTGCTGGGGAGCGGGGAGCACGCGCGATGGCTGTAGGGGAGCGGGGTGCGCGCGCGCTGGCGGTTGGGGCGCGGGGCGCGCGCTTGTGCGTGGTTGGGGCGCGCGACCGGGTTGGTTTTTTTTTTTTTTTTTTTTTTTTTTTTCTCTCTTTTTCTTCTTCTTCTTTCTTCTTTCTTTCTTCTTCTTTTTTCATCTCTCTTGTTTTTCTTTCTTCTCATCTTCTTCTTTTTTCTTGTTCTTTCTTATTCTTTTTTCTTCTCATCTTCTTCTTTTTATTTTTCTTTCTTCTTCTCTGTTTTCATCTTCTTCCTTTTCTTCTTGTTTCTTTTTTTTTCATCTTCTTCTTTTTCTTCTTGTTTCTTTTTTCTTCATCTTCTCTTTTTTTTTTTTTTTTTATTTGGTTGATATTCACCCCCTTGGGGATGTTCTATTTTTTGAATAGGGAGATTACCCTCGTTCCTTGAGATGGAATGTGCACCCCCTTGGGGATGTTTTATTTTTTGAGTAGGGAGATTATCCTCGTTCCTTGAGATGGGATGTGCGCCCCCTTGGGGATGTTCTATTTTTTGAGTAGGGAGATTATACTCGTCTGTTGAGATGTGATGTAAACCCACTTAAGGTTGAAAGGTAAGGGTGATGCCCAACCTTAGGATGGGGATAACTGCCCACTGTAGGATGAGGCGCTCGAGACCTATGGTCTGAGGTTGATGCGCACGGTTGTGCCATTGGTTCGTGCGTGCGCGTCAGACCCTTTTTTCTGTTTTTGAAGTAGGGACGTGAAACACTTGATGGGATGTGAAACCCCTTGGGGTTGAAAGGTCAGTGGATGTACCACCCTTGAGATGAGATGCCCAACTTTAGGATGGGATAGTCCCCCATTTAGGATGAGGCGATCACGAACCACTGGGGTGAGATGCCCCACCTTGGCGATATATGGTGCCACTGATTCAGTGGCAGCACGAGTTGAATCTTCCGTGATCATACGCTGAAGGTCTTCTTCGGTTATCTGAACCGTTCGAGAAGTAAGTAGAAATTGATCATGTTGAGGACCCAGTGGGGCCTCACGAGGAGGAGCGTTGGCTCCTACTATGACGAATAAAATGTTTTGGGGGCAGATGTAAGCCCCCAGGGAGTCGATAACCCTTGGCGAACGAAATATTTTGGGGGCGATGTAAGCCCCCAGGGAGTCGATAACCCTTGGCGAGCGAAATATTTTGGGGGCAGATGTAAGCCCCCAGGGAGTCGATAACCCTTGGCGAGCGAAATATTTTGGGGGCAGATGTAAGCCCCCAGCGAGTCGATGGCGGTGGTGCCATAGGTGGCTCCACATGTGGAGCAGGTGCTGGTATCGCGTTAGGAGCATCTGCTCCCATCGTGGCGATATATTGGGTCACGGCCTCTGTGGCAGCGCGAGTTGAAGTTTCTGCTATCATGCGTTGAAACGCATCCTCAGTTATTTGAACCATTCGAGGAGCAGGGAGTTGTGGATCGGCGAGTGGTTGGTCCCGAGGGGGGATCACCTGAACCTCGCGAGGCGGATCCATGGGATGTGGAGGAGGTGGCAAGCCAGAGCCTCCACGAGGTGGGAGGTCGTTAGCTGTGTCATTTTCTCTTCGAGCAGACGCCTCAGGAGGATCTTGTTGACTACGTGATCTGGTTTGCATCGTTCCCACAGACGGCGCCAAAATGATGATGCTAAAATGTAGATCACCTGGGGTAGTGTAGAAAATGAACTGGGAGAGCAAAGCAGATCAGTAGCTTGACAACTTGATGATCCTGAGGTACCTGCGAAATGAACACACGTGAACTACGCCGGGGGTTGATCCGGCGGAAACCCCTCCGACGCTCAAGTCAGACGTGCTGATCATAGAAATAGTCCTGAGAATACGTATTGTAGTATTGCTCAGTTAATAGGACGTACCTTAAGGAATGAGTTCAAACCTTTATTTATAGCTTAGTCGAGATTGTCGGGCCCAAACCTTACTTGAAGGTGATTGGGCCTCGGTGATAGTGGTCTTCGATATTGGGCTCGTGGCCCAGTAGGTAAATAATTTGTAGACCCATTGGGTTGGGCCAATTAGGCATATCAATATATAAATGACGTCAAGTTTAAATACTTCTCTTGGATGATTTATCCCGAGATTGAGCTCACATATTCCCGCGGAAGATAATGTTTTTAGATAAAATGTATTTCTCGGACGAAACATTCCCGATGGCGAGCTTATAATATTTCCCTCGGACGATACATTCCTGAGGTCGAGCTTAATTATATTCCCCAAATGAAAATTTACGACTCCCCAGCTCGGACGATTTATTCCCGAGTTTAAGTTAGTAATACTCCGTTGGAAGAAATATTTCCAAGGTCGAGCTTATACACCCCTGAAGATATTGGTAATATTTCAAAGTTAATTCAATATGTCTACTAATTGTGTAACATGCACATTTCTCTCTCGGATGTATTCCCGGGATCAAGTTTGCAAAACTCCCACGAACGAGAAATTCTCGAGATTGAAATTATATATCTCTCTTGGATGTTAAATTCCCAAGATTGAGTTAGTATTTTATGGACATATCATTTAATATGGATATACATGTGAAACACACTCATAATAGATTATTATCTATTTCTCTTTCTGACTATAACTATGAAATTGAGATTCTTCTTCGAGTGATTTATTCTCGAGGTAAAACTATTTTTACATATCTACCTCGAAAGACATATTCCCGAGGTCAAGGTCATAAATATCCTTTAGATAAAATACTCATGAAGTAGAGTTTGCATATCTCCCCTGAATATATATTCTCGAGGTTGAGTTTAAATATCACCCCGGACGATGTATTAGTCTAATTGACAATTTAATATATTCTAAATTTTATTGAGTGTGATATTGCGCGAAGCACGAAGTAAAACTAAATTACTTTCCGTAGAGATTATGGCTCCGGAAATAAACAATTGTTCTGCTTATAATACTAAAAACATAAGCTCTTGTATTGTATTGTGTCCAAATTCGAATTTTCAATTCGTACACCACCATGTCATATAAACTGGTTAATCCTGAAATATTCATGTTTTGGCATGATAGTATGGGGATGCCCATAAAACATAATGATGTGTAGGAATACATAATATACTAAAGGACATTCGTTAAACGGTGAATGGATCCCAATGTCCGAAGAATATTCTATAATTTATATTAAACAAAGATCTTGGTATATAACCTTTAGTGCAAAAGGGTTGATAATATTTATGGACCAATACAACCTTTCAAGTGGACCAATATCTTAAATATTTATGATTTTGTGAGAAGCATCTTATAGATGGTCTCGCGTGTGTTTATTATATACATGCAATATGATTTTGCACATTTTACGCACAAGTTATTATACCCCGTGTATATGCGAATGGATAGTGCCGGAGAAAATCGATCAAAATAATTTTGATAAGATTTGTGCAATACTTGAGATAAATATCAGTACATTTTAGCACCCGCTCACACTCATATGGATTAATTGAATCCACTAAATAAACGGGTCATAATAAACATGCTTTGGATAAATATGTAGAGATTAACCTCTCGACTAAGGGCAATTACAATTATAAAATTTCGGGATGATTAATCCAGTGAATCATGCTAAAAAATAGAATGTCTACAGAGCCAAGTTTGGCCTAAATGCGAGAAAGCGGTTAAATCGGAATTGGCTTTCCTAGAGAAACGAAATAAATATGGGCTAGTTGTACAAACTCCGAACAATATAAATTATGTGGATATAAATGGGGTTTTGTTCGTTATAGGAATAATAACAATAAAATTGTACAATACAATGTCGGCCTTATAACCCAAGGATTCTCTTAATGATATGGAATTGATTATGATTAGATGTATTCAATGGTAATGAATAAAATCATTTCTCGTTTCCTAGGGTTGTCCATGAGGGAATGGACATACGTCTAACAGACATTCTAATGTTATCTTTACAGTGGATTTAAAATGCGTAAAGCAAAGACGAAGTGATAATATGTTGCACTATTTTTCCCTTTTGTTTGGTCTTTTTCCCATGTGGTTTTTCCAACATATGATTTTTAACGAGGCAACTTATGACTATTAAGCAGCCTATTTCGGAGGCCTATATTATTTTTTTTAGGGTATGATATGCTATGATATGTTGTACTCTTTTTTTCCTTTTGACTGGTTTTTCCCATAGAGTTTTCCAGCTCAAGGTTTTTAATGAGACAACCTACAAATTGATTCATAGCCTATATTGGGAGCTTATATTGCTCATTTCAGGAGGAGCAAAAGTGCGCTGCACTCTTTTTCCCTTACGATTGGTTATCATCCCATTGGGTTTTCAATCTAAGGTTTTTAACAAGGCAGCTTATGCACACGACATGGATTTGAATCATGCACTCTTTTTCCCTTCTGATCGGTTTTTCCCACTGGATTTTCCGGCTTAAGATTTTTAATGATGCATCAATTCAGTCGATACAATAGTTATATATCCAAGGGGGGAGTATTATAATATTGTGGACTTATAGCACATGGGTATTTAGCAAATATATACCTACAAGGTCATGTGGCACTATTTGAGTAATACACTACCTATAACTTTGCCAAGTGTCTAGATGAGTAGGCATGTTTGTTATATATAAATATATGTAGTCTTTGGAGATATAAATATATATTGGTTCTCTCAATTCTTATACCACTGTGTAATAATATTCACAATTAATAAAATTATTTTCTCTCTCTACTCTCTCTCTCCTTACACTCTCCTCTCTCCCCTCACACTTACACGCACACACACTCTCTCTACACATATATTTATATTATATTATATTATATAGTGTATTAGATATACATATATTCTAACCATACATATATATACTATACAATAATGAGCTAATGGGAATTATTTCACAACAATTACGAATTAATTTGAGGGCAACAAAGTAATATCACAAACATGTTAAAATCAACAATAGATCAGATTACCAAATTTCACCTCCAGGGGTAGGATCCCGCATCACGTAATTGGAGGATTTGGACACGGGCCCAGGATCCATCCCTGATCCGCGGGGTTGTACCAAATTACAGATCCGCTCGGATTACAAGACCAATCCGTCCGGATCAGCCCAACCAAAATGGGCCTAAGTGAATGTGCTCCGGAAGACGATATGTGAACAATAATTGGTTTTGATTATTCTGATTACTATAATTTATGTTAAGTACATTAACTTGATTTGGACTACTCAATACGTCAAGTAAGAAAAAATCAATTGTTAAAAAATTGAGTTCAAGATCAAAGATCTAAATGAGACTAATTTGTTGTCTCTATCGACTTAAAATTTATCATGTTAATTAGATTTTTGTCCATCAATCGAATTACATCCAGAATTGGTTATGGATAAAGCGAAATTATCGCGTAACACCTACAGGTGTACGACAGTGGAATAAGTTCAATGATTCATTTCTTCCCATGGAAGAAGACGAAGAAGTGTTAGCACCAGAAGTGTTGTATGTAAATGCAATATATGCATTATTATACTTAACTCCATGTACTTGATATGATTTAGCGTTTTCGATAAATTTATTAGATATGTATGCATCACCTAATGATGTGAAGCTTGTGGTTTATATTGGCATCGACTAGAAGTCATATCCACACAAAGCTCGTTCTTAATCTATGTTTTAGTATTGGGAAAATAATATGTCTTGGGGTTTTATGAAATGTACATTAGTTGTCACTAGGTCAAATCATACATGATGTTTGCTTCACGAGATAGTAAGTGAATGCACATGGCCTGAAGCCATGATTAGGCATGTTTGAGATTCCTATGAACTGACTAACACAAAAGATCCTACGAGATTGTATTTTACTGTAATACGGTATGCATTGAGCAAATGAAGATGGGCTTCATTAAATGTGACAACTTCAAGTACATAACTTTGATGTTTTCTTTAGTCAGCAACAATAATAACTTAAACAAATAACGATCCAACAGATCAAAATTCAAGATAACTACTCCAACTGTTATACTATGTTTTCCCTAAAGTCAACTTTTGAAAACATGTTAAGGCTATTGACATGAGTATATTATTCGAGCTAACTCCCTTGTACATATCAGGGGGAGTTAATTTGAGGTGGAGTACCGTGTAGGTACTCAATATCCAGAAAATACCCGTGTGCCATGTTGTACTCTTTTTCCTTTGTGCGAGGTTAATTTTTCCCACAGGATTTTCGTTACTCGCCAAGGTTTTAATGAGGCGATGCATGTTGATTGGAAAGATTGTGCGTTGTACTTTTTTCCTAACCGGGGTTGTTTTTTTTCCACTGGGTTTTTATTACATGGAAGGTTTTAACGAGGCAACATGAAAAGCACAGTAGTCTTTGATAGGAATCCCCAAGGGGGAGTGTCGTAAATAATATAGAAAAATGGTTCTAGCTATCCTAATACATGAGAGGTTGTAACCTCCATATTCCACTATAGATTGTCAACTTCCCACCACTCCATTATCTTCACACAGTATAGTGATTGTAACTCTTATGTAACTCCTTTGTAACTTTTGGTGGATTACACATATATAAATGAGAATCTCCACTCCCCTAAACACCCATAATTAACTCTCTACGTTTGTTTGTCTTGTTGTTCATTTGTGTTCTCTCTTTCTTCTCTCTATTATTATTATTATTATTATTATTATTATTATTATTATTATTATTATTATTATTATTATTATTATTATTATTATTATTATTATTATTATTATTATTATTATTATTATTATTATTATTATTATTATTATTATTATTATTATTATTATTATTATTATTATTATTATTATTATTATTATTATTATTATTATTATTATTATTATTATTATTATTATTATTATTATTATTATTATTATTATTATTATTATTATTATTATTATTATTATTATTATTATTATTATTATTATTATTATTATTATTATTATTATTATTATTATTATTATTATTATTATTATTATTATTATTATTATTATTATTATTATTATTATTATTATTATTATTATTATTATTATTATTATTATTATTATTATTATTATTATTATTATTATTATTATTATTATTATTATTATTATTAATATTATTATTATTATTATTATTATTATTATTATTATTATTATTATTATTATTATTATTATTATTATTATTATTATTATTATTATTATTATTATTATTATTATTATTATTATTATTATTATTATTATTATTATTATTATTATTATTATTATTATTATTATTATTATTATTATTATTATTATTATTATTATTATTATTATTATTATTATTATTATTATTATTACTATAAATTTTACAAGTCTTCCTTGCCTATTAATTAAGTTATTAATGAATATGACTAAATTGTCCTTATAAAGATTTACTTAATAATTTTACCATAGAACTCATGATTAATCATATACTTTTTATTAAGGAATTATTATTTTATATATTCTAAATTCCTCTTTTTCTATCATAATTAATATATTATTGTAAATATCCAAAGGATATTTTTCACATTAATATATATATATATATATATATATATATATATATATATATATATATATATAGTTTTTTAAAGAATATAAGTATAATTTTGACTATGGAGAACGTGTTACGTGATTATTGTCATATGATAATATGTTGGTCATTTGTTAATAATGAATGATTTTGCAACAACTATCAAGTGTGCTAGTTATAAAAACTATATATAAATTTTACAAGTCTTCATTGCCCATTAATTAAGTTATTAATAAATATGACTAAATTGTCCTTACAAATTTACCTATGCAAATGATATTTTTGTCCATACAAAAAGGGAAGAAACTTCCTATGTAATTCATATTTTTATAAGGAGTATAGATATAGATATAGATATAGATATAGGGTATAGATTAATCACTCATTTTAGGCAATAGAAGATTAATTGAATATGGGCTATTACAAATAAACAGATCATTAACTACTTATTCATAAAGAGGTCTAGACCAAAAACCATTTTACTAAAAAGTCCGTACAAAGTCCTGAGGTGTGTAAAAGACTAAAATATTCCATCACATTTTAATATGCTTGAATTTCATCAATTTAACCAAATGTCACCTCATTTGACCCCAAATTTAACCAATTATTCAATTTTGGCCATTTACCAAATTTTGACTCAAATTTTGACAATCGCCGCCGGTCAGCTGCTGTTGACTGCCAGCCAGTCTCCATTGTTGTCCTTTTCTTTCTGATTTTTTCCCCCGCTGCCGTCGCCGCTGACCGGCGGTGTTGATTTTTTTTTCCTCAACATTTTTTGGCCTCCGTAAAACATTAATATATTGTGTTTGAAAATAATATTAACTATAGTATTATTTAACACAATCATATTGCTATATTACTATCTAATACATTAATATTAACACAACAAAATCACTATGTTACACAACAAATTATTGTGTAATACAGTAAAATTGTTATGTTGACCGGTCAACAAAGGAAAATATAATGAAAAGCCAAAAAAAAAATTGTTGTTGTTGATAGTAATATTAGTAAACTGTCAACCACATTCATATTATTGTGTTTACAGTAATTTTAGTGTCAACCTCACTAATATTACAATACTAGACAATAATATTATTATGTTGATCGGTGAACAAATCAATCAAAAGAAAAGGACAAAAAGACATAAATAATATTGATGTGGTTGACAATAATATTATTGTGCTTACAGTAATTTTAGTATCAATCACAATAATATTAAAATAGTTGATAATAATATTATTGTGTTGACCGATCAACAAATCAACTAAATAAAAAAGCCAAAAAAATAATGTTGATGTGGTTGACAATAACATTAACTGTGTTTACATTAATTTTACTATCAATGACAGTAATATTACTGTTATCGGTTAGCGGCGAGCGGAAGAATAAAGTAGATTTTTTTTTCAAAAAACAAATTTAGAAAAAAATAAGTTTGAAAACAAAGTCAAAATAGAGTTTTTTTTGGAAAAAAAATGATGAAATTGAAGTTAAATTGGAATTACATTTAAGAATTAAGTTTAAAGAGTTGGAGATTATTTTTTCATATAAATTAAGTTTGCCTTTATTTATAATAAGGGAAAGTACAATTAACCCCCATGAGTATAAGGTCCAACCCAAAATGCCCCATCAACTACAATCTAGGACAATTTGTACCCTTTCGTAACTCTGTGAATGTTTATAAATGCTAACAATATTAACGATGTTACATTTCTATTAAGAATTAAAAAAAATATGTTAAGAAACCAAAACACAGCTACACTCTCTTTATCCATATCTCTCTCTCTCTCTCTCTCAACACTTAAAGAAAAACCAATATTCTTGAATCTCTCTCTCAACACATCATCACCTGGATCACTCTCTCTCCACAATTGCAGGAAATAAAACTCTCATTTCACTTTTTCTTCTCATTCCTCCTCGATAATTTGGTCGCATTCTTGAAGAATTTTGTAAAGGCCCGACCTGTTGAAGTAATCCGACATTTGGAAGGAAGCTCAACTCGTTTGGGTCGATTAAAGGAAATGAACGTTTGAATTTAGTAATGTGCATGTAGCGTTTAAGAATATATGTTAATAGGTGAAGATGTGTTTTGATTTAGGGCCAAAATCAATGAAAGATGGTTTTGAATTTGAATTTGGGAATTTTGAATTCTTTGAGGTTTTAAATAAAATTTGGGGTTATCACTGAAATGAGATTTTAATTTGGGGGTTTTAATATTAGTGTTGTAAAACAAAAGTCAAACCTCCACCTCAGCATTTGGAGACAGAACAATAACGGAGGGGTGCAAATTGTCCCAATTTGTAGTTGAGGGGGCATTTTGGGTCGGATCCTATAATCCAGGGGATTAATTGTACTTATCCCTTTATAATATGTATTAAAGGGATATGTTTATTGGCAAAAGAAATATAAGACCGTAACCTAGCATAATAAAGATAGCTGGTCATGGACCTCCTCACAAACAATTAAATAAGATATATATGAACAAATAAAAGTTACTAAAATCACATTCTTTTAGGGACCTCATCACAAAAAGACCATGATTCGAAACCAGAGTATGATTATACTTCCCTTAAACTATAGCGAGTTCCTATTTACCCTCTACTTGTAGAAGCCCCTTCAGCTCAAAACAACAGTTACATTTTTTCGTGCCAGTACATTTTGTACTTTCTACATCTCTATTTTTTCGTTTCACATTTTTTTAAATCGATCACAAGTGACATATACTCTATTACAAAAAGCACGACCTATACCTAACTTAGCTTAATACCATGGTTTTCATCTGTGTCTCTCTTCCACTGTATTAAATATTTTCTACAATTAAACAATTGTACTTGAAACTATTCAGAATAATCAATTTTCCATCATCCTGAAAAATAAATAAAATGTAACAATAATTAATTTAAAAAAAATAAAAAAAAAGAAAACAAAACAAATCGCATATAATGTAGGAGTAGGCGCATCAAAGACGACGCCCACCTTGGACGCAAATACAGTGTACCACGCCCAAAATGAGGCGTTTTCTGTTGCGCTTGCTTCCAGTTAGTTGTCCACCCTTTGTGTAAAGTTGACAATTTTTTGGCAAAACAATTAAAATCTTACATTCGGTTGAAGTGGATCGTCGTTAGAAGGTCTTGAACTCATTACTTTATGATTATTACGTAGCAAAAATGACTTTTGATGACTTCTTAGTATTTAGAAAACACTAGTAAGAAGTTAGAGAGAAGTAAGTGAAAATAGAACATAGACTGAATATTTTTTTTTATTTAGGGATCATTAGCAATAAGCCCCTCATATTGCTAAGAAATGGTAATATGTCCACCCTTTAAATCTTTATTTATGATAACCCCCTAGAAATTTTATTATCAATATTACCCTTAAGTCAATTAGCATAGCTTGTCTCAATTATTCCTTTTTTCTCTCTTTCCATAACAACAGTCTAATTTCTAAAAATCTGCTTCCAAATTCTTAAAAATCTGCTACCAAATAAATAAAAAGAATTGAATGTTTTATTTTTTATTGTTTTCGGATTTATTTAACATTATTTTCCTTTTTAATATCTTTTTAATAAAAATATTCTTTAAACAAAAAATAGATTTTTTTTTTCGACAGGTTTACTACGTCGAATATGACTATAGTCTAATATGACTACATGTGACTATATCAATTGTAGTTATATTATTTCCTTGTATTGCAGTATTTTTACATTTTCAACTTAAAAATTCCGATTATTTAGTATGGTACAGTCATGTGTTTCCAAATTATATAAAACTACGAAGATTGCTTATTGTTTACCAAAACAATCCAATCAACATCCACTAAAAAATTACAATTTGAATCTTGTTATTATAAGTCAACTTTAAACGAGAAGATAACACATATTCGAATATGACTACAGTCATATTCAACAATAGTCATATTTGAGTATGACTATAGTCATGTTACTGCTGATGTTCAGATGTGAAAGTTTACTTTCAAATCTGGAGAACAAAAAAAATGAAATTGAAAAATACATAAATAAAGATAGAAAAATAATGTAAGAGAGGGAGGGGAGTCGACGACAACGGCCGTGGCGGTGGTGAACGAAAGAGAAAGTGAGAGAGGCGGTGACGGTGTGGTGGTGGACAGATCTGAAAAAAAAAAAACTTATAAATCGAGAGAGATAACGAAAAAGAGAGAAAAAAACCTTGCGTGGAAACGAATGAGATGGTGGCGGCGGCAATGAGTGGCGACAATGCTGATGGTGTACAGATCTATGGTGAGACAATGGTGGTGTAAAGAGACAGAAATCGAGAGAGATAAAGAACAAGAGAGAAAGAGATTATTTATGAGGAGACGAAGGAGGAACCGGCGGTGGCGTAGCGACGGCGGCGGCGGTGGAGTAAGGTCGGAATTTTCTAAGAGAGTTTAGGAATTTAGGTGGGCAGGTGGAGAAGCGAGAAGATGAAAGTGATAGATGTATGAAAATAATTAGGGTTATAGTAGTTGAGGGTATTTTTGTTTTCTCACACTAGCCGAGGAGGTCTCATTAATTAAGAATGAAATGTGGGTTTAGGCAAAAGTCTTTAAAAGTCAATTGGGTTTAGTTCACAATATTGTCCATTTAAGGGAAGTATTTCAGATATTTCCCATTTTATTTACGTACGGGATTTACTAACTTTTAGTGTGGGATTTAGCACCCCTATTTAAATAATGTATTTCTTATCAAAGAAGAGTTGGTTGGAGAAACCTAGGGGCATTGTTTTCCTCTTATCTTCTACTGAAATGCTATTCATAGTGCAACTTTTACCACCTTGCAGTGCACTTTTGGTTCATTTGTAACTTTTTTCAAAAACATTCAAAATCCTCTCAAACTCTCTCCAACACTCTTCGAATTCCCGCGAATTAAACGAGCAATCCGACAATGATTGAGATAAAACTCGAACTCCATTTCGTCAATCCAATGTTTTATAGTTGTATATTAACAAATTGCATCAATAATCGGTACGTTTTCATTGATTCATAAGATATCGAAAAAAATATACGTTTCGTGAAAAAAAATCACGAAATGAATCAAACAATTTAGTGATTTTTGTCACGAAACTTTGGTTATTTTTTATTTCTTCTACGTTTCGTGTGTAAAACTACGAATCTAAAACTTAAATTTCGTAAATTTTCTTACGAAATTAAGCTTTTCTTTTTTGTTGTACTATGCACGAAGCGCTTGTGTTTTTTGCGTTTTTCTAACATTTCGTAGAGAAAGACACGAAATGTATGCTTATACTTCCTAAGTTGCCTTACGAAATGTAAGCATATATTTCATGTCTTTTTCCACGAAATAGTGCATTTTTTAAGGTTTTTTTGTTCTGTTTTATTTATTATTATTTATAGTGACTTGTTTAGTGTCTTATTTAATATATGGCAGGCAAAGGTAATACAAAGGCACTTATACGAGCAATTCGTGATGAGGCCGAGCATCCAGAGCGAGAGCAGATAACTATGTCTACACGAAGTGAGGCTAAGAGAGCTGATGTAGTCGGATCATCAGCTGCACATGCCAATGTCGGGACTTCCCGTATTAGTTATAGTATTAGTATGTAGTATAACTTTTAATATGGTAAATAATTGGGAGTACATTACTCTACACACGGTAGAGAAAAAAAAATGTGTCAATTTTCACAATATAGTAAATTCGAACATCTATCTTTCTTTTTTACAGATAATATTAATATATAATATTAAATTAGTAAACAAAATATATTCTCTGGTCATGTTCATGTAAAATTGATGTATAATATCAAATAATTTATTCTGCTATATTTTTTAATATAAATCTAAGTTTATGAATTAAAATACAAAATTTCCGTAACACCACCAATCATACAATTATAATAAGAATTGAATTTAACTAAATTCAAATTAAATTAATTATAAAATAAACTTAAACTAATTTTATTTAGAGTTTCAAAGAAAGTTTATATATTTAGTCTTTAGAGCATTTTATAAGTGGTAGGATATAAATATATTAATAAAGTAATTAAATACAATTAATTACTTTTAATTTTGGAAAATGATGACATGTTTTTTGATGATTTATTTCCACCAATCAATTCGCCACTTGGGATGAAAATTGAGAACATGTCGCCAATTGAAATTGTCAAATGTCAATCAATTAGGTGTGGAATTTAACTTTTATATATTATGTAGATACTATACTAATACTAATACTAATACTAAAACTAATACATATACTAACACTAACACTAATACTAACACTAATACTAACACTAATACTAATACTGATACTAATACTAATATTCATACTAATATTAATACTAATATTCATACTGATACTTATACTGATAATAATACTAATACTAATACTAATACTAATACTAATACTAATACTAATACTAATACTAATACTAATACTAATACTAATACTAATACTAATACTAATACTAATACTAATACTAGTACCACCTAATATTAATACTAATGCTAATAGCAATGCTAATACTAATACTAATACTCATACAAATACTAATACCAATACTAATGCTAATACTAATACTAATACTAATACTAATACTAATACTAATACTATTACTAATACTAATACTAATACTAATACTAATATTAATACTAATAGTAATACCAATACTAATACCAATACTAATACTAATACTAATACTAATACTAATATAAATACTAATACAATTACTAATACTAATACTAATACTAATACTAATACTAATACTAATACTAATACCAATACTAATACTAATACTAATACTAATACTAATACTAATATAAATACTAATACTAATACGCATACTAATACTAATAATAATATTGATATTGATACTGATACTGATACCGATACTGATACAGATATCGAAACTGATACCGATATTGATAGTGATACTGAAACTGATACTGATACTGATACTCATACTCATACTAATACCGATACTGGTACTCATACTGATACTGATACTAATGAGGATACTCATACATATACTTATACTTATAATTATACTAATACTGCTATTGATAATACTACTAATAAAAATACTAATACTGATAGTGATATTGATATTTATATTGATATTGATACTGATCCTGATCCTGATATTGATCCTGATAGTGATACTGATACTAATATTGATACTGATACTAATACTGATACTTATACTAATACTAATACGTATACTGATACTGATACTGATACTAATATTGAAACGAATACCAATACTAATAGAGATACTGATATTGATATTGATACTGATAATGGTAATGATATACTAATACTAATACTAATACTAATACTAATACTAATACTAATACTAATAGTAATACTAATGGTAATACTAATACTAATACTAATACTAATACTAATACTAATACTAATACTAATACTAATACTAATACTAATACTAATACTAATACTAATACTAATACTAATACTAATAATAATACTAATACTAATATTAATACTAATACTAATACTAAAACTAATACTAATACTAATACTAATACTAATACTAATACTGATATTGATACTGATATTAATATTAATACTAATACAGTAAGACTAATACTAATACTAATACTAATACTAATACTAATAATAATACTAATACTAATACTAATACTAATACCAATACCAATACTAATACTAATACTAATACAATACTAATACTAATACTAATACTAATACTAATACTAATACTAATACTAATACCAATACTAATACTAATACTAATACTAATACTAATACCAGTACTAATACCAATACTAATGGTAATACTATACTAATGTTAATACTATACTAATTATAATATTAGGAAATTATCTTACATTGTTGCGTTCAACGACATAATATGCCGTCAAAATCTTCGGATGAACACGGACACATTTGCTCGTTTGTGTGATCTTGTGGAAAATTTGGGGGGGGGGGGGGGGGGGTGGGTTAAAGGCAACTAGAAATGTTTCCGTCGTCGAACAGGTTGCTATGTTTTTGCATATCTTATCCCATCACGAGAAGAATGTTATAGTTCAAACCACTTACAAAAGGTCAGGGTGGACAATTAACAAATATTTTTTCTAATGTTCTTAATGACGTACTTAAATTACACAATGTTATGCTTGTTCATCCTGTTCCAGTCGATGATCATTGTGAAAATCACCGTTGGAATTACTTTCAGGTACAATTGCGTAACATACCTTTGTTTTTTTCTTCCCACATTTATTTAATTACTCAATACTCCGTTGACATCGTAGCTAGGCTGAAATTCATGTTTTTGTTTTATTCATCTCGATCAATATGATCGTTTAGGTGCATTAGACGGTACCTACATTGAAGTTCGTGTTCCATTAACCGAGAAGCCAAGATATAGAAATAGAAAGGGTGACGTATCAGTGAACGTACTTTCTGTTTGTGATGTAAACATGAATTTTGTATATTTGTTGACTGGTTGGGAAGGGTCCGCCGCCGATAGTAGAATCCTAAGAGATGCCGTGACCCGACCAAATGGTCTACGTGTTCCTACTAGTACACATTTTATAACGAATAAAATTCTACGAGCCTTGATATGATCATAACGAAAAAAGTCAGATAAAATAACTCTATCCATCTACCTTTTACAGGTAAATACTATTTGGTAGATAATGGCTACACTAATGGCGATGGTTTTCTAGCTCCTTATCGACATACTAGATACCATCTTCGAGGATTTGGTGTCGGTACAAACACGATCCATAATTATAAAGAATACTTCAATTTGAAACATGCTAAGGCACGTAATTCAATTCAGAGAGCCTTTGGGATGTTGAAGTCGAGGTGGGGTATTCTTACGAGTCCGTCGTATTATCCAATTAAGACCCAAAATCGGATAATCATGACATGTTGTCTTTTACATAATTTTGTTCGGACAACTAACGATTTTGACCCTGAAGAAAACAAAGTTCCCGAAGAAATTATTAATTCTGATTCCGATAGTGAGGAGGAAAACGAGGACAATTACATTGAAAATGTTAAACCTTCTCAACAATGGACTACATGGCGTGACAATCTAGCGACGGATATTTGGAATGCTAGAGTAAATTAGATAAATGTCAGAATTCATCTTGCAATATAGAGTTGTGTGTTATTATTCCTCTCAGTACTTCGAATTTTATTGTGTATTTTTATTACCTTGAGCACAAATTAGATGGTTTTATATTCATCATGTGTGTGAGCATGATTATTACGTAATTAAACTATGTATTTTAGTACGTATGATGTAATAACACTATTAACTTATTTAGTAATATTTTTGGGTAAACTCCGTGTATTGTATAGGCTTGAGTATGTCAACCTCACTTTCACAAAAAACAAGCGGAAAAGCAACGACTCGTTCAAACATAACGAGGCAAAGCTGGTCTGTTGCCGAGGAGCAAACACTAGTGGCTTCATTGAAAGACATAGTATCACAAGGCTGGAAGTGTGACAATGGGTTCAAGACCGGGTATCTGGGCATTTTGGAAAAAATGATGCACCAAAAAGATCCAGGTACTAATCTGAAAGCCGATCCACATATTTTGTCGAAGATACACGTGTGGAAAAAACAGTATGGGTCGTTGTCAATTACGCTAACTCGATCGAGTTTTGGTTGGAATGATACGGCAAATACGATCGATGTCATTGACGATCAAGTGTGGGATGAATACGTGAAGGTAAAAACGTAATTTATTAATGCTAATTTTGGTCCCTACCTTTTTTGATAACCTCGTATTAGCAATTAACATCTTCTTACTGCTCTATGAATTATAGTACGATGCAAATGCTAAAACTATGCGGTACAAGTCATGGCCACTTTTTAAGGATTGGACGATAATATTTGGAAAGGACGGAGCTACTGGGGAGAATGCTGAGGCACTACTCGATGTTGTTAACGATTTAGAAAAAAACATTCCAAGAGTGTGAGCGATGCCTCTGCTTGCGCCGATTACACCCCATCTGGTAACAGAGCTAGAAATGATGACTATTCTGAGTACACATCTTCAATGTATGGTGATGGAACATCAAGCTCACAGTTAAAGAAGTCAAAGAAAAGGACACAGAAACGGGCAAGGCTTAATTAAGACATTGACATTCGTATTGTGGAAATGATGGCCGACATGACGAAATCATTCTCCGACACTAAGACCTGCCTAGGAGAATTAGCCTAAGGAATACGGTTCGAACATGACGCGTCTAATTATCGTAAGAAAGATTTAGAGGCCCTATCACCTCTGTTCTTAACTGTCAACGACAAGATTAATGTTGCAAAAGTCGTGTGTAATAGCCCGATGGAGTTGGACATTTTTTTGGACTTGCTGAAAACGAGAGAGCCGTGATGGTTCAAATGATTCTCGAAGGACGGTACTAGACGTAGTTGCTTAAACAAGTCGTTTTTTTAACGGAAAAATTCTGATCAATTACCTTTTTGCGGCATTATGTATTTCTATTATGAACTTATATTTTGGACCTATTTGTTAGTGTTGTTTGTTTTGAACATTTGCAGTGGTATGTATTAAAAAAACTCCTTTCAGCTTTTATGGTGTTAAAGTTGATACAACCCTTCAAGCCTTACACACAGTCAATGTGTTGAGCATGAATACCTACATACTAGCCTTACACACAGTCAATGTGTTGAGCATGAATACCTACATACTTTCTCACGTAATAACATATGAAATGATAGGCATTATTCGATTTTTGAATATTACACATGCTTGGTGCAACAATGCAAATAAATTTTAAATATATAACATGAATGAGGCATATGTATTGGTTAGTAATATGAAAAGACAAACATTAAAACGTAAATTAATAACAAACATCGAAATACACAACATTATAATATCCAAAGCAAAGACAAACACATCAACATCCAAATACAAAACACAGGAAATATAAAGTACAACATACATTTGCTGCAATATCCAAAATTACACCCCACAAAATCAATGGATGCCCACATACCAATTACCGCATATAGAACAAATATCAATTATATCAGGCCTCTGGACCCTTACCCTTACTTCGAACCGTAGGGCAGTTTGAACCCGCTAAACTTATACCAAAACTACCGGATGGATTTTTATATTTCGGCATCATAATTTGTTTGGGTGTAAGTGGGCATGGGGCATTGTCGCGATGACGCAACCTCGAATTTGCAGTGCTACACTCCGTATTCAAAGAGCCCTCAGAGTCGGACATGTTTGTTAGATAGTCCCAAACATTCACTTTAACAGTGCTGCAATCTGACGAGATGTTAACCACGTCAGTTTGAGGCAGTAAGACTCACTCGATCTTAGCAGCTTGCTTCGGGGGTTTCTTACATGGATTCTCTTCATCATCGTCTTCCGATGACACAACGATAATTTCAGGGCTACAAGGAATATGAGATGTGGTATGTGGTGCAAAAATGGTTTGCATTTCGTCCCATCTACTTTCCCCATAAGTACCATACAAATACGAGATAGTGTGGGCCTATACAATTACCGGATGACATGTTAATAATATATGTCGACAAGTTAAAAATAAAATTGTGTCAACGTATTGCGTAATATGTACTAAGAATATTCGAAATACCTTAAGAATGTCTGACCATATCAAATCTGAGGCGTGTACAGTGTTGGTAGTTTCATTGTATGTCACACCAGGTAGCGTTAACATCCAACGAAAGGTGTTGTACCGTTTTTCAAGTTCCGCCATCTTTGTTGAACAATATTTCAGGGAGACACACGTAGCATATTTTTTGTTGATCACCATCTCAGCCATCCTGATTGAATTTTTGTTTGTTTTGCCAAGAACAAAACTGCCTAGACGGGCCTCATAAGCTAAGACTTGCACAAATGTGTCGTCAATTTTGCAATCCCAAGCCATGTCGTACGAAAAGAAATCTTCAGGAATTAATATAGCTTTTTTGGTGCCATTGCTTGAGTATTTTGTGATGGTAGTCTTGATTTATGTCTGTTATTTATATAATGCAAAGATACAATACCAACTACACCAAATGTAGTAAATTAACAGTTTTTCAATTGAACCAGACATGTTTGCGTGAGAATATTAGTTGATTGAACGTGTCATAATATGCAATATTACTTTTGGTAGTCAATTAACAAATTATGATAGTTGCATGCGCAAACTAGAACTAACGGAAAAAATAAAAATTTGGAGAGTGTTGTATGGCATGTGTTGATGGGATTTTTCATGCACTAAATAATGTTATTTAATTTTTGATGTATAGAATCTTGCAGACCTGCCATCATTTTCACAATTCGAATATTTTCATAGATTACATTGAAAATTTGAAACAAAATCTGCAGGTAATCTTACTTTATAGAAACAAAATTATATATTCCTATTTGGAAGTTTGAAATTTTTGTTTTAATCATTCTATGACGAAGAAGTTTATTGGTTACATAATGAAGGGAATATTACAATCTCACTAAAGTATAATTCATAGAATATTGCAGACATGCGCATTCCAGTTCAATGGAGATTTTATTAAATATTTTCGTCTACCTAAAACAGCAATTACTGTAAAAACAATATAAAGGCATGAACAAGGCTGTAAAGAAGACCCTATGTTGGGTCTTGTTGAGTTGCTTTACCAAAATCAGACTTTTCAGATAAGGAATATATTCCAAAACCAAAAAAAAAACACAATCTTAATAAAATAGAATCTACCAGCTTTGTTTGTACTACTTTCTTTACAATTGGTGCAGACTTTATATTGATATAGCACATCAATGAAATGGAAAGAGAATGAAAAAATAAATTATATTAAAATACGCAATGTTAATGCAGTTTAATTTTGAAACCAATTTGCTGATAAACACTTATGTCAAGGAAATTTCTCACACGTTTCATATTTGAGGTTGAACATAGCAATTTCTTTAGTTACAAGTGGCATTTTTATGTGCATGCAACCAATCCAATCCATGTATAAAAGAAAGATCAACACTCTCAACAAAACTGGGAATTATCGATTGAAGTTGCATCAAGGGAGGTACATGAACAAAATCATGATTATTTGTAAAACAAAATTTAGAAAAAAGAATAGTACTTCCAATGTGTGCCAAATTATGTTTAATCCGTTACTCATATCATCCTTTTTGTTCTTTATGATTTTGTACATTAATATTTTTGTGCTTCTATTTTCATGGTGATGACACACAACCAACGTATCGCATCCACGTTTAATGGAAATGAGTGGCCGGTCGAGTATGACGATTTCATGATGGCACATGTTGATTATTTCTCATTGCCATACGATACCCTTGCCGATGATGTTGTGTTCAATTCGGTTCTCGAAGTGGTTGCTGCTGAAATGCGTAGGATGTATAGGAGGGAGATAACGAGCGAGGAGGTGAAGCGTCGGATACAAATGATGCGTAATCGGTACCACACATTTCTGAATTTTCTTATGTTACCGGGAGTGGAGTACAATCGCCGCACAAAAAAGGTGGCGACCAACGAAACGTACGACCAGACATTGAATGGACAGGTTCTATTTTATTCCATAATTATAAAAGACAATAATGTCATTTATTTGGGATAATATACCTTGTTGTTTAGTGTGAATTTTTTATTGGTTTGTATCTAATGCAGAAGAAGCAGCACAAGAAACTCATATACAATTATTTTCGCGCCAGCAACTTTGCATATTTCGATACGTGTGAACTCATCTTCGACGAAAAAGAGGCGGGAGCGATCGACTAAGGTCGTGGTCAAGGGAATCGCATTAAAGATCTGATACTAATCGAAGTGGGGTACGCGTTCGATGAATACTCGACAAATGACTGTGACAGGGAGGCTGATCAAGCAATGTATCTAGACTACATGACAATGCAATATCCCAAGGAAGATCCTTGGGAATGGGGTTGGGATGCTGCACCAGCAGAGTTAGATGCCGGTATGGCGGCTGAGATTGGCCGGAATGACGCACCGAAACAGTTGGACAATGGTGTGGCGGGAGTGGTTGACGGGGATAATGCGATTGACGACTGGGACGCTGCATCTAAAGAGTGGGAGGAAGGAAATGTGGATGATTCTGACAATGAATCGTTGGCCGAGTCTGAGGCTAATTCAGGAGTCACTCAATCTTGAGAAATGTGGTTGTGGTGTGCATGTGTCGTTTTTTGAGAACTTGGAAGTGGTATTCCAGTGTATGTCTAATTAGTACGTAATTCATGTGTTGTTGTTTTATTTTTTCGTAAGTATATTAGCTTTGACTTCATGTTTTGTCAGTTTACGTATGTATGGTCATGTTCTAATTGGTACGGTCAGTCGTACGATGTCCTTGTTAGTAAAGGCAGGTGTTGTAGCATGGGTTTGAAGATGCTTTGCATTTCTTTCGTAAATTTCTCCGTAAGTACCATGACCGCCCGCATTGGGGGGTTAGCCTCCAAAGTTACGTGCATGTGCAAGGAGAGGTAACAAACAACATAATTTATTTGCGTATACAATATAATCCCCAAACTACGTGGCTGCTCAAGGTAAGTGAACAAACAACAAATTCAACTGTATGTAATGTGGGGGTTTGTATTCAACTGTATTATTATCTTGACAGGTATTAATATTTGCAAATTATACCACCCACACAAATCGAATATATTCCCTCTGTAGGAAACAAACAAAGAAGATATTCGATGATTTGGTTGTTTGATCGTTCACACAAATAATTAACTTTTGTTTTTCAATCGCATTATTATAAAGAACAAGTACAACCATGACGACGCTGCCATACAAAATGAAAAGTGTTGCACAACAAATTCAGATGACGCATAAAATTATTGTCATTACAAGGAGCTATGATGTACAAAATGCAAGATATTTCCACTTTCTAATTTGTAATTCATGAGCAGCTACCTGTGAGTTTAAAGCATAGTTCTTCTTCAATAATCCAGGTATTATGTTCTTCGTTCGGTCACAAATTTCAGCAGTAAAAGAAGTTGCACATAGCTTGCTACAAGAAATCCAAAAAGAGCAAGACGCTAATTAGGGAAATATTTCGTCATGAACGAACTTGACCTAAACTTACCCCTCTCGTCGGACATGAAACGAATCGGCGTCCTGGGTTTAGTTCCGTCCACGAAGTTCGGAACTTCACGGCAATGCCGCTGTGGCAAACAAAAGGATGGTTATGACCCTGGCCGTTGCTACAGTACCCCACGTTCCGTTCCCGATCACGAAAACTGTTACAACTGCCGGAGCTCATCGTCTTTTAATAATTTTCGCAATATTTATTGGCAACCAATGTTTTTTGGGAACAAACAAAAACAAAGATAAAACCAGTGCTTCAAACAAAGAAAAAAAATACAAAGAAAAAAAACATAGACGCAGGCTTTATATAGATGTAGAAGCAAAGGCAAAGGGCAGAAACGATTTTTTACATTTTTATCCGTCGTTATCACACGAACCAAACACATGAACGATCTAAACCAATAATTACTATGAAAGTTAATTAGACAAACCAAAGACGCGATTGGGTATTTTTTTTTTTTGGCTTATCCAAACAGTGTAATCTAGAGGCTTTGATATAATCCTTTTCAATCCTGTCCCACGAACCAAATGAGGCCTAAAGGCATATATTATTGGAAAAAAAAATATTAATCGAATTGACTATTTATAATGAAAATATAATATATTTTTTTATTGAATTTTATCATAAAAATAATAAAATATAATTCGTTGAAATCGTAAGAATAATCTATTATTCGTAGGATTTGAATCGGTTAAGATCAAATTATTTCAATTCATAAGTTTTATTCAAAGATTTAAATTGATTAAGCTCAACTATTGACAATGACGTATAATCAAATTAACCATTTATAGTTGAAGTAATATATTTTTAATTGAATTTTACTATAAAAGATAATAAAATTTAATTTGTAAAATCATAAGGATCAAATTGTAAATCGTAAAATTTAATAATTTTTTTTACAATTACATTTTATTCAAATATTTAAATCGAATCATACGATTTAAATGGATTTAGTTGAAGTCCTTTAAAATTATTTATTATTATTTTTTTTATTATATTACATTTGTCAATATTTTAATTATAATTATTTAATAACAATGAATATGTTAATTAATAATCAATTTTGTTGAGAAACTATTAAAGAAGAACAAAGCAAAGATGAATTGACATAGTAATATAGAGAGAAGCAAACATATTATTCTCTTGTTCTTCTTGTCTCTCCAACTCAATACAATGGAGCACTATATATAGTACAAGTAAGACCATGAAAGGTCATGAGTTACAAGGAATTATGAGCCTATAATGGTGAGTAAATGGTGGGAGTAGTGGTGGGAGTAATGGTGAGTAATGGTGGTCATCCACACCTTTAATAATTCATAACTCAACATTATTTATTATAATTATTTTTCACTTTTAGTTTACGTTATATACAAGTCTTGCTAGTTATTTCTCAAATATTTGCTGAACTCGGCGATTAGCCTTACTATCCAATTTTGTGAAACTCTAGTTCGATCTTCAATCACAGCATTTTTCGGATTAAAAATTAAAAATTCGGTTTCAACTCCGGACCTGGACTGAAGTTAGAACCCGCTCTGGATCATAACCCTCCTCCCGCGAATTCAGGCCCCCTAAAATTTGAGCTCAAACAACCATTTATATTGAGAGGATAAATGAATTAAAAAAAAAAATTAGTTAGTAAAAAAATATATAAAACGAAATATTGAATTGTTTGTATATTAAAATATATTATTAAATTGGAAAAAAATTATAAGGATTTTCTTTCTTTAATTCAATTATTTAATAATTGGTACATTTGATTTTATTAAATGTTTTTTGTTGGGGGTAAATCAGACTATTCCATATTAGCCTATTTTATTTTAATGTAATAAATAATTTCAAATTATTCAATATTAACCTATTTTATTTTAATGTAATAAATAATTTTAAGTGAGAAGGATAGATGAGTAACTGCTCAAATTATTATTTTATTCATTTTTCAAGGAAATCCCAATTCACTTTTTGATTCAACGGTTTAAATATAATCTATGGAAAATGAATGATAATTTATGCAGTATCTGATCTCACCCAGTTTTTGAGCTATCGAATGCTAGAAAGATCCTAGTTAGTAAAGGCAACCGGATAGAGTAGATTAGCAGCTAAAGCTATATTTACGTTCTTCATCACCTTTGTAATTCAAGATTTTTAATGCTCTCTGAATAAGAAATATGGTTTTTCCCCTTTCAATCTTTCAGATCTTAATAATCTTGTTAGTATAATGCTCTAACAACAATGCTCATAATTAATAAGAGCAACTCCAACGGGAGTATCAAATGGATTATCAAATTCATTAACTACCTTTTTTATATTTCAAAATTAAAATTATCCACTCCAATGGGAGTATCAAAATTGGTAAGTATTTTGATATTCTACCTCTTTGAATGTAAAAATACATTCCGGATATTGAGTTATCAAAAAAATAACTACCTAAAAATCCAATCACAAAATGACACGTGACAATTACAAATAAAATCACTAAAAAACTTCCACTTGATTATTGATTTAGATAACAATGGTTGGAGTAGATAAATTGTAAATAGATATTAAACTATTATCTTAATTATCAAATGAACATTTGATAATCCAATTTTGATGTTTAGCATTGGAGTTACTCTAATGTAATGGGCACTCACTCCTTTGACTCAACGGCCGGTAGTTCACCCATCTATTCAAGAATACAAACTCTACATATCATGGAAAGAACACAATTAAAGAAAGAAATGGTTACCATTTCACTTTCGTATTATTAATTTTCTTTTCTTTGTAACAAATTCATTTTACAATTGAGTGCCAAACCAATCGGCAAATACTTTAATTTCAACCTACGCCAACTGCCACCTTAATCACATGGCCAAAAATAAAACGAACTAACTAAAAAATTTAAAAAAAAAAAAAAAAAAAAAAAGATGCCCATGAAAAAGGACAAAATCTTTAGCGACACATTAGTATGTAAGAATTTAAGAGAGAGATGCATTAATAAAGAGGTTGGTGGTGGTGTTGGATATATATGTATCAAGAACGTGATATGATACGAGCATAGAGGAACTCGTTCCAAGTGTCGGGCAGTCCGGGCAGGCACCAGTGAATGCAATCGGCGAATGTGGCTGGATCAGCCTGCTGTTCGGGGCTAAGCATTTTGCCCTGTCGGATAGTGTGTACTGAGGTGTGTGCATCTTTGCGGTATTCTGAGAGTGTGGTTATGTTGAGGAAATAGACAGGCATTTTAATGGACTGTGTGATATTTGCTGCAAGAACAAGTAGTCTTCGGTCTGTGCCCACATTTAGTGGCATTGATGTGTTCAGAATTGGGGCTGTCTCTTTCGCACATTTTATTCCTTCCGGGTTTTCCCAATCCAAGCTCCTTCACACATACATACATGCATCAAATTAACATTAATTATGTTATATTAGGTTAATATATAAATCATTATTTTGACACTTATCCCATCTCATTATGTGATGACGTGACACATTAATGATGGAAATGCATGGTTTCTTTATATGGTTGTGATTAAGAAAAATAATAATAATAACTAAAAGGGTAAATATCAACCCTGATGTAAGGCCTATTTACGAAAAAAAATCTTTTATTTTTTCATAATTACATCCATCCCTTGCAATTTGTAAATTTCTTACATTAAACTATTAGGAGCCGGAAGTAATTTCTTTAATATGAGGGGTTTTTTTTCTTAATTACACTTTACCTCAGGTGGGTCGTTTATTAGGATAGGTAGATGAGATTTGTAACATTAAGTGAACGAATGGAGAAAATATATAACAATCTTGAAAAGAAAAGAAAAAAAAAATGTAATTTATAGGTTTAGAGCAAAGTGAAAAAGAAGTGGAGTTGGGGAGTTACTTGATGTGAAGAGGAGACATGCTCATGAAAAAGACTTTGGTCCGGTTCGGATTCACATGTTTGTCGACCCACCTTGCCCATGTCCTTAATACTCTCCCATACGCAACGGCCCTATCCACTTCATCGTACTCCGTCGCCCCTTTGTCGAACGATCCTCTCCTGTTTAATTCATTTATTCATTCTTTCATTCAAATCTACGTAACACATGCAACATGCATGCAGTTTTTGTGAACTATATATGATGATGATTTATTGATAGTAGTACTATACTTACAAAACTTTCATGGAAAAAGTGTTCATCCACCAAATGTATGTATTGAAAATGAGGTAGTCAACATTCTTCCAATTGTTGCCGTGCTTTTTGATTGAACCGGGCATTATAATCCGGTCCAAGATGCTGTGCATTTTTGGATCATCTGAGTTTGACTCCACCAAGAACGGCGCCCAGTAGAACTCCACCGTCGCATTGTAATCCTGCTCAATCAATTCATTCATATTTCAGTACAACCTATATATATATGTTCAAATAAGTTTATATAAATTAATTATTTAATCATTATTATACTCTATACATATTATTATTATTATTCAAATAAGTTGGTGATGGTTGTTACACCACCCACTCGTGCCTTTTCTACTTCAAATATATATACATATAATATATATAGATGATAATTGATTAGGAAAATGTATTTGGTACGTACAACTTGTTATTTAAGCAACACGAAAAACATCACTTTCTGCAGTTGATATATATATTATTATGTTTTAATTAAATAACCAGAAAGTGGAGTATAGTATATATAAGTAATCGACTATTTAATTTATATAAATTAAATAATAATTAAGTTGCCCACTTGCTAATTAATTGTTTTTGTGACGACTTTTCCTTTTGTTGAATATATGCATGTTATTATTTATATATTGTTCCAATCATTATCACAAATAAAATAAAAATATCAAACAGTAATGTCAGACAGATAGACATTATTGATTATTCAACCATATAATAATAATAATAATAACAAAAAAATTAATAGTGCATGGACCCCTAATCATTATGAGAGAGAGAGAGAGAGAGAGAGAGAGAGAGAGAGAGAGAGAGAGAGAGAGAGAGAGAGAGAGAGAGAGAGAGAGAGAGAGAGAGAGAGAGAGAGAGAGAGAGAGAGAGAGAGAGAGAGAGAAGGAGAGACCTGAATTCTGAAAACAGATAAAGAGCCATTTTTGGTCAAGGACTTGCTGCCAGGTGGCACTGCAGATTGAACCAAGCAGATCATGGATTCCCATTGATTCCGATTTAATGAGTCCCCGACAAACATCATCCTCTTGTTTCTCAGTTTCTCTAGCAATAACTTGGCTTTAAATCTAATTAAACAATATTTATTAATAATTATTAACAGATCGATGAAATAAATAATTAAAGAAAAGGAACTTACTTAGGCAAAGAACAATGATTGGGCTGCCACCTCCAGTTCTGATACAAAGAATCTTGTCTTCCATTCTTCATGCAAGTCACTTGCGCAGTCAGAAATTCACACTGTTCTTCTCTGTAAATTGGATGACTCGAGTTATCAAAAACCCATTTCCCTGCAAACAAATCGCAATCTTCAGAGGGTATTTCAATCTCCTCCTCCACGTCATCATTATCATCGACAGCTTGTGTTTCCACCACTGTTCTTGCGTTCATAACAACAGAAACTGTGGTGGTGGTGGTGGTGGTGGTGGTTTCGCCGCCGCCGTTTCTTAATTCGTTTTCTTGAATTCGAGTATAATGATCTAGATCTTTACTGCTGGCGGCCGGGTGTGCGGAAAACGGGAACTCGGCGATGGATTTGACGTCCTCGTTGTACATGAAGCATCCGAAGAGGAAGATGGAGAACACCACCACGAACGCGGAGAGGTTGCCTCCCTTTCTGGCGGCGGAGGCCGAGGGTTTCATGGTGAATGAGGCGGATAAGAGCGCCGGGGAGAACTTGCGGCGGAGTGAGAGCTGCATCGATTAATGAGAGATGAGAGAATTGAAGGATTAGTAGTAAGAAAGGAAAGAAGAAGAAGAAGAAGAAGAATATTATGGGGAGCGAAGAAGAAGAGAGAATTAATGAGAATGAGATCACCAAGAGACATTTTTTTATTCTTGTGTTTTAATCTATAATAATAGTATAAATTGGAGAAGAAGCTAAGTTTGTTTGTTTGTTTGTATGTATGTTTGTTAGTTGGTTGAATAATAATTAGTTTATTTGGAGGTGCTGGATTTGGTGAGATGGGGCTATCTAATTAGCTTGAAAAAGAAACACCAGAGATTAGGTTGATGAGATGGATCGGAGGAGGGAGGGTTGTCTTTCTCAGCTGCTCACTCCCGATCTATTTTCTAACTACTCATAACTGGCTATCCTCGTCAACTCTCCTGTGTGTGTGTGTATGTTTTATATATGTATCGAGTATGAACAAGGTTTGGAAGGGGTATTTTAGTCATTTCCAATAGATGCCAAGAGACTTGGAAAACCTCATGTTTCTTTTTCTAATAATTAAAAATTAGGGTAAATGGCAAATAGGCACACCGCACATGACAAGTGCATTTAATTAAAAGAGAGACATCCAACTTTTTTGTCTTTCAAATAAATTCATCTCATTCAAACTTGTTTGCAAATAAGGAAAATTCATTTATATATACCAAAATTACCCCCAATTCATTAAAACCTAATTCAACTCTAATTTCATGATTTACACCCCAATTTAGTCATATTTCATCAATTAACTAATTTTAACCCTAATTTCAATTTTGACCCCAATTTTGATCCGCCGCCACCGGAGACCGCCGGTCGCCGGCGTTGACTTTTTTTTTTTTTTTTTAACTTTTTTTCCCCAGAATATTTTTCCGGCCGGTCAACTGTCGTTAACCGCGGTCTCCGGCGTTAACTTTTTTTTTTTTTTTTAATAATTTTGTTTTTTCTTAAAAAAAATATTTTAATTAATATTACTGTCATGGCTGCTAAATTACTGTCTCCGACAAATATTTAACTGTCGGAGACCGTAATTTAATTGTAAATTGACTTTTTTTTTCTTCAAAAATATTTTAATTAATATTATTGTCTTTGCTACTAAATTACTGTCTCCAGCAGTTATTTAACTGTCGGAGACAGTAATTTAACTGTTAATTAATTTTATTTTAATATTTTAATTAATATTAATGTATTCGTTGCTAAATTACTGTCTCCAGCAGTTATTTAACTGTCGGAGACAGTAATTTAACTGTTAATTGACTTTTTTTATTCTTAAAAAAAATATTTTTAATTAATATTACTGTATTTGTTGCTAAATTACTGTCTCCAACAATTATTTAACTGTCCGAGACAGTAATTTAACTGTAAATTGACTTTTTATTTCTTAAAAAAAATTATTTTAATTAATATTACTACATTGGCTGCTAAATTACTGTATCCAACAGTAATTTAACTGTCTTAGACAATAATATTAATAATATTACTGTTTTGGAAAATAATATTCATAATATTACTGTCCCAAACAGTAATATTACTGTCTGAGACAGTAATTTAGTAGTCAAGATAGTAATATTAATTAAAAAAAAAAAAAGTCAACGCCGGAGACCGGCAGTCAACGGTGGTTGACCGGCCGGAAAAAATTTCAGAAAAAAAAAAAGTCAACGCCGGAATCTAGCCGGAAAAAAAAATATTTCGGAAAAAAATTTATTTTCTGAAAAACAAAATTTGGGGGTTAATGTGATATATTTGTTTAAATCTGGGGTCAATGTGTAATATTAAGGAAGTTAGAGCATAATGGGTGGAATTGATAAGAATTATATTATGGAGGGTATTTTAGACTAAATACATGGGGATGGGTTTAATTGGGAGACTGTTTTTTTTGTGGACCAAAATGCATTTAAGTCCCATGTGATGGGCCTTTTTGCCATTCGCCCTAAAAATTAAAGGTCCATTTGATATACACCCTTCATATGGAAAATATATAGGGATAAGTCCACCCCTTAAATCTTCCTTTGAGGTACCTCCCTGGAGAGGGAAAAGTACTATTGTGCCCTTAAATGCAATTTTCGCCCAACTGCACTCAGTAATTTTGCCAACTGCATTCAGCACTATAAGCCAACTGCATTTAGTATTTTTGGACCCTGCATTTATCATTTTTACAGATTTTTTAATAAAAATATAAATGTTTATTTTAATTATTACTTTATATATATATATATATATATATATATATATATATATATATATATATATATATATATATACATATATATATATATATCTTTTTTTTTTAATTTTTAATTTTTTTAATTTTATTTTTTTAATTTTTAATATTTTAATATTTTAATTTTGTTTTTTTAGTTTTTTAATTTTTAAATTTTTAAATTTTTTTCAATTTTTTATTATATATTTTTTTATTAATTGAAATTTTAATAAATTTACTATATTGAAAGTATACTACATATGACTATAGTATACAAGTTATATAGTCATGTATAGTTTTATGTAGTCATAAACTGTCTTTTTGCCCCAAAATTCATCTACAACAATAATAAAATTCATAATTTGAAACTTGATATTATAAATCAACTAACGAACAAATGAAAAAACACAATGATATTCATATATTCTTCGAACATAAACAAATATTATTGTACATTAAAAAACATTAGGCATACATATAACTATATGTGACTATAATTATCTACAATTATCTATACTTATATATGTATAGTGACATAAAGTCTGGAGTACTGTAGCATGAATGTAACTTCACATGACACTTCTCTGCATATTATTCTCTGCAAGTTATACAAATAGCAAAACCCGTGAGCAAAAAATACGAGTTAAAGAAAACGAAGAACAAATGTGAAACAAGCGAATTACATTACATAATTTTTTTTTAAAATACAAAAACAATGAAAAGCATTTCTTTTGACATATTTACTTTAGTGAACTATAACCCCATATGGTCAACTATAGTCACATGTAGTTATGTTCCTTCTTGTTACTACATGTGACTATATATGACTGCATGTGACTATATAGTTGTTAGAGTAGGTGACCAACAAGCCAACTTGTGGCTGTGGTCTTTCGTATTTATTATTGTAATAAACGAACCTTTATTCGTATTAATGATAAAACACCTTGGCATTCTATATCTTTGTCCATTTGTCACAAGCATAGATATAGTCCTTACAGTTATTACAAGTACTAGTAATTGATCGTTAGGATCGTGAGATATTTACTCAAGAATTATAACTGTTAAACGTGTTCCTAGTCGAAGGGTTACGCCACTAATGAGGATATCGGCCTTTCCCATTAAGACTAGCACTTAGTGTATGTGTACTGCATCTCATTAGTAAACGGTATTGTGATATCGGCATGCATAAGTGGGTGCTCGTAAGTTGACGAGTTCACTGAACTCCCTCACCCTAGAAATCTCTAAGTGGTTCCCAATAATCGAGTAGAGATATCTATGGTATAGTTGTACACCATTAGTCCTTATGACCTAGACATCACCGTGACTTCACTAGAGGACCAGCTGTATCGTGACCTGTCCCTGAGTTCCACCGAGGACCATCCCAAGGGCCAGTGTTCGTGCAGTCCGAAATCTAGTGGGAGGTCTGTGCATTGTAGTCGGGGATTCGATCGCTAGAATAGTCTTGGATGTCCTGTGTGTTCTGAAAGTTTGTAATCATTCTAAGTCTCTGGCCAGAGCAGACTAAGTGATGATTAGAGAATTCGATTCTCTAAGTCATGCACGTAAGGATTACAACACTTAGAACGATCGCACCGTCATCGAACATATAAAGAGGTCTCGATGAACCAATGCCTCTAGTTCGATCGGGACATATGAATCGAAGGGACCGTACTGTACGTTAACTATATCTGAAGGTTCTTGCAGGCACTTCATTTGTATCTAGGGAATCATGACGCGTAGTTGCTAGACGCCAATCTTGATTTGTTGGGTGATTAAGGTGAAACGAGCTTCATCTTAATCGTAACTGTAAGGGACGAGTTTTGACCACAAAGGGTTGTGGACCCACGGCTAGCTTACACCTGAACCATCGAGGGTCACACTGCTCGTGCACATGAGATCTTTGAATAAACGGTCAGAGATAAAATAGTTTATCTTTGCATGATTGGAAGTCAATATGATTGGATCCAACATTCGTAATTTGGAATTATGAATGAGAATAAGAAAAGGAAAAGAATAGGCGAACGTGTTAGTGAACTTTCTAAATCGGGAAGTCTCCAAATTTAGAAAGTGCACTGAACTAGGGTTTCCACTTTTGGAAAGTTGGAAAATGAAAGATGCCACTCGTAATGACGAGGATATTATAATGATTCCGAAAATGTAATTTTTGCAATTTTCCGATCATTGAATTAAGAGAGACGAGCAATTAAAGGAACTAACGAACTTAAGCTGATGGGCCCGGTCCAACTTAAGCCCGCTAGGGTTTTATGCAAGACACTATAAATACAAGATTTGTAGGTCTTGCACAAAAAGTGAAACCCTAACCCTAGCAGCCGTCCACCTCTCTCTCTCGGCCTCTCTCACCCGCGGCCATCACCGGCGTCGTAGCCGGAATTTCACCAGAATCGGCCGTTCATCGGCCGATTGCTTCGGTAGTTTCTTTCCTTCTCTTTTTTCTTCCGTTTTTCTAACTATTACGTGTCTAGTGCCACGTGTTTAGAAGATCGAAGTATACGAGGTGAAATCCGAGAGGAGGAAGATCGAAGATCGAGGAATCGAGGAGCAGCGCACGAGCCGAAGCCGCACGCTACCCCACGCGCCGCCCCGGAAGACCGCGCGTGAAATCCACGCGCCGCCGTGGCCGTTTCACCGCTGCTGCCGCTGCACCGCTGCTGTCCCGATTGTACGGATTGGTTTCCGTGGCAATCTCGACTTGCTAAGCGCTCCTACCTCACGCTTCATCTATATGCAAATAATCTATATGCAAATAATAACAATAAAAATTCTAATATTTTAAATTGCAATTTACCGTTTTCTATTTCATTTGCTAATTTATTTGGCATTTATTTATTATTATTTTTTTCTGCTTGCGGAATGATATTCAATTGAATAATTTGAAAAAATTATAAATTTTCTTACAGATAAAAATTAAAAGGGATATAAGGGAGGAGAGAAAGAAGACAGGAGGAAAGAAAGGAGAAATAGAGAGGGGACGTGAGAAGAGTGGGAGGGAGAGAGAGAAGAGAGAAGGAATGAAGAGTAAATGAATAGGAGAGAGACGCACGTGAGTGTGGGTGAGACAAAAGAGTGATTAGTGGGATTTGTTAACCACATTAATATAAAATTATATATTAATTGAGGGTGTTTTTGTCCATACACAAATAATTAAATTTAATTTACATTATTTTTTTATGAAGGGACCTACACCTATATTTATCTAACATATTGGATCTCCCCCTATATAAGTTCAAAATAAGGGGTGTCTAGCCAATTTCCCCTATTATTATTATTATTATTATTATTATTATTATTATTATTATTATTATTATTATTATTATTATTATTATTATTATTATTATTATTATTATTATTATTATTATTATTATTATTATTATTATTATTATTATTATTATTATTATTATTATTATTATTATTATTATTATTATTATTATTATTATTATTATTATTATTATTATTATTATTATTATTATTATTATTATTATTATTATTATTATTATTATTATTATTATTATTATTATTATTATTATTATTATTATTATTATTATTATTATTATTATTATTATTATTATTATTATTATTATTATTATTATTATTATTATTGTTATTATTATTATTATTATTATTATTATTATTATTATTATTATTATTATTATTATTATTATTATTATTATTATTATTCTTATTATTATTATTATTCTTATTATTATTATTATTCTTATTATTATTATTCTTATTATTCTTATTATTATTATTATTATTATTATTATTATTATTTATTGTGGTCTTTAATTTATTTTTTATTTTTTTTTTATTCTTAGGTGCGTGGTGGTGGGTGGGGGGTCTGGAGTAGCGGTTGGTTTGGGGTTAGGCAGTATTGAAGATAATTTTAAAATTTAATTTAGTTTTTAGTAATAATATTATTTACTTGTTATTTTTCTCTATTATTTATCGTTAAGAACCAAACAAAACTAAGGAAGATGATTTTTCTCAAAATTATTTTCATCACAATTTTTCTTAGGAACCAAACTAGGGGTGGTAAACGAGCCGAGCCGGCTCGACAGAGGCTCGAACTCGAGCTCGAGCTCGAACTCGAGCTCACGAGTTTTAGCTTTGGACGAGCTCGAGCTCGTGCCCAAATATAGTTGTTCACCAGCTCGCGAGCCGGCTCGCGAGCTTGTGTGTTTGTTTTTTTTTTCATATATTATTATTATTATTATTATTATTATTATTATTATTATTATTATTATTATTATTATTATTATTATTATTATTATTATTATTATTATTATTATTATTATTATTATTATTATTATTATTATTATTATTATAAAATATTATAATAATAATATAAAAATAACTTAAAAAAATTAAAAATATATATAACTACAGTTTATTATTTATTTTATATTTTTTTTTTCATTATACTATAAATATTTTTTAATAAAAAACTAATAATAAAAAAAAAAAAAATAAATAAATAAATAAAAACAACATATTGAGCTCGAGCTCGAGCCCAAAAAAAATAACTCGATGAGCCTGCCAAAACAGCCGAGCTCGGCTCGTTCACACCCCTAAACCAAACACAATTGGGATTTCAAAGGTCTTTGAATTCCTTTTCCTTTGCATTTTCATTTTTCTTATTTTGAAATCCATGAACCAATCAGAGCCTTAATGTAAACATCGGGGGCTCAAGGATTGCCTTTGTTGCCTTCCCCTCAATACCGAGTCTGATATTAGTACTTTAGTTCAACGTAGGGTTGAAAATCGGATAAAATGGGTCGGAAATGACCTTTTCGAAAAAAATTCAATTTTTTTTGGAAGTGAGAAAATTGGTTCCAATTTTCATTCCAAATAAATCGGAATGCAAAACTTCATTCCAATTTCGAAATGCCTCGAAATCGGTGGAATTTCAGAAATTTCCAAAATTACTTTAGTTTTATAATTTCTTGTTCCCAAATTCAGATATAATGCAAATTTTAACAATTTTTTTCTTTCTTTTTTATTTTTTTGCGAAAAATGCAAGAACATCCAAAAGAGAACTTGACAAAACACAATATCAATTAATCTTTTCTAAGATTTTAAATTACTTGATCCTTCATATTTATATTTTTCATATAAAATAACACATAGGTTATATTATGGAATTATAAAATATATCATAAAGTTATATTATATATTTCGAAAAATCATAGTAATATTCGGAACTAAAATTGGATCGGAAATCGGAATTTTCGATACAATTATGTTCCAAATAATTTCGGAAAAATTGGAATTCGGAATTTCGAAAATCAAAATTAAAAATACGATTCCAAATTCGGATCGAAATTGACTAAATTCAAAAATTTCACTCCGATTCCGGGTCTATCCGGGCCGGTTTCGGGCATGCCAGGAAATATATATATATATATATATATATATATATATATATATATATATATATATATATATATATATATATATATATATATATATATATATATATATATATATATATATATTATATATATATATATATATATATATATATATATATATATATATATGTTTTTTTTTTAAATCTGATATACTAAATCCCACACCAATTTTACCAAATCATACACACAATTGAAAAAAATTCTCTCTAAAATCTCTTCTTCTTCTTCCCCACCCTTCTTCTTTTTCCCTATTTTTTTAACAAAATCATACACTAAAAACGTCCATATCATTCCAAGTTCAAATTTGGGAAAAATCTTCATGTGTTCAAACTAAAATAAAGTTGGAATTTGAGAAAGAAATTCGAATTGATATGAACTTAAATAATTAAAAAAGCATAATGAAATTGAAAAATATTAAATAAACCTAAACTCACTTTTTATGATTATTCACGTAAAAGATTAACGAATTTTGAGTGACTTGGAAAAAATCATCATAGAAAAAGTTAGAGAGAATATAAGTAGAGAGAGATTTTTTTTTTAATTTATATGTGGTATTTAATAAATTTTAGTGTGGGATTTAGCATGCCCCATTTAAATACTTGATGAATAAATAAATTAAAATAATTACTTTTAAATAGGAAAAAAAAACAAAAGGAAATAAATAAAAAGATTTGAATGGGGTGTGAGGGTATTTATAGGAAAAAAAATGGTGGAGAAAAAAATTCAAAAAAAAAAACAAATAACGGCCGGTTCACTTAGCCGGTTCACCGGGCCAGTTGAACTTTTTAAAGCTTTTTTCAGCTTTTTTTTTAATTTTTTCTTAAATTCGGGGCGGCCCGGCGGTTCACAATTCACCTATTTCTAGAACTGGGCCCGACCCGATGTATACGGCCGGTTTACCGGTCAACGGACTGGTTCGAGACGGTTCCAGGCCGAATACCGGCCCATGGCCGTGTCTATTTCCAACTCCTCCGGTCCAATTGAAATATAAAGAGAATTTTATTTATGACGACAGCATGCTTCACTTAGAAATGACTCGTGATCACACATACACACACCATTAAGAAAAGATACGAAACAAAAACAGAGAAGCTGGGAACATGAAAACCATCAGCTGGTAAAATAAAACCACTCATAAGTAGAGAGAGAGATGATAAATAAACTTTTTTTGGTAGTAGAATTAGGCAGAATGTAGTCTATTTTCATCTCTTTCCATCCCCAATCTCCTTAGATTAACTTGCAGCTGAGCGGCCGCCGCCAAAAACCTCACACACTGAGTTGGATTCAATATCTCCATTATCTTTCCACAACTTTTTCTTCTCAGAAAATCAGCGCACTCCACCAGAGCCTCAATCGACAATTTCAGCGTATCAACTGCTGTCTCCATGTTACGATCTGATGCCCCATTCCTTGGCGGCCTTCCCATTTGCCTCGTCAATTCCAATATTGACGAAGATATCTACAGTAAATTAAAACTTAAAATTGGGGCAATTTTCAAATACCAAGATAACTGAGAAATTCGTTCAGATTTGGAGCTATATGCATTATGAAATGAAATCCTAGGTCATTTTCAAAGAAGAAGGTTATAAATAAATTACCATTCTCTCTTGAACTTTATCGAACTCATGGGTGAGTTGGTCTTCCTCCTCCTTAATCTCCGCGATCACTCTGTTAATCCTCTGAGTTTGATCATCCGTCAAGTCAAACACATTGTTGATAACGACTCGAAACGCCAAACGAGGCCTAAAGCCACCAATCCAGAGATGGGCTCTTTCGAATGAGCTAACCCAAGTTGGTGCAAGCACAAGAAATACGTTTTGTCGGACAAGTGTTTTCTTGGCTTGGAAGTATTGTTTGTAGTGGGCTATATTGTCACTGATAAGGTTGTTGCACATTTGCTCGTTTTGTTCATCTCCACTTTCTATGAGTTGAAGGAGGTCGTGGAGGTGATGTTCCTGGCTGATTAACCAGCGGGAGAAAAATGCCTCGAATATTGTTTGGTTGGTTATAGTTTCTGCCATTCTTTATAAGCTTAACAACAATCAGACAGATATATATATATATATATATATATATATATATATATATATATATATATATATATATATATATATATATATATATATATATATATATATATATATATATATATATATATATGTATATGTATACGGTTGGAAGTGAATTATCAAGAGCTAATGTCATCATCCTTTTATAGTGGGTTGCTTGTAATAAAAACTAGTGTAAAGTGTTTATTAAGGTTCTCCTCTATGTTAAGAAAAATGTTGAATTGGGGCTGTCCAGGGCCGCCGAGGAAGGCGAAGCGACACCATGGAATGTCTTTGAGACTAAGAATGTACATGTTTTTTTTTATTATTATTATTAAATGATAAAATCGAGAAATGGGCCCCACCTGTTTGATGGAAGAAAATGGACTTTTATTACTTAACCGACTCCACAGCCTGAGGGTGCTTGATTTAATTATTTCTTATTATTTCATGTTCCAATATCTATTCATTTTTGTTTTAATTAAGGAAACACAATTCATTGAACCTGGGAATATTGAGCTGCTGACCAATGTTTTGAAACTCGCACCGAAAATTGACCTAGGCAAGCTACTGGGACATGGTTGGACCGGTTCAACCGGGCTTCAATCGATTGTTTTCTTTTTTTATTTTATAATTATTAATACATAATTTTTATAGTTAATAAAGCATTATTTTTTACACGTATTGACTCGTTACTAATTGGGGCAATTTGCTATAATTTAGCTTCAACTTGTATGCTTTTTGGGTAGTTTTCGTTTGCACTTTTTTTTTACGGTTGTTGGGTTTGCATGTCGAATTTATTGTGTTAAAACATGTTGTTGTGGTTAATTTGGTGTGCATTTATACTGGAGAATACATTTAGTTGTTCCATAATTTGATTTAAAATTGTAATTGCAGATTGCACTTTGCAATTGAAGTTGTTATAAACTTTTGTTGTCCATGTTTGCTCTTAATTGAAGTCGTTATTAGTTGTTTGCATTTCATGTTAACATCCATGGGTGATCTGTTGTTGTCATTTGCAATTCATATTTGCTAGTAATTTCAGTTTACACTTTGTAACTATTTTATAATAGCAATGCTTGTTGTATCTTGATGTACTTGTGTTATGCATTATTATGTTACTAGTAATTTGATGTGCATTGTATTATAGTCCTCATATGCTCGACTTCAGTTTCCCTTTTCACATTGTTGCAAAAAGCCTTTATTTACATTTTCAATTTGCATTTTGCAATTGTTGTTTAAAGTTGCATATGTTATTTACTGTTTGCATTTTGTGTTAGAGAATATTATATTATAGAACTCTCATAATATTATGATTCTAGTATGATTCGGTTACCTAGATTAGTTAGGATTTAGTTACCTAGTCAAACTCTATTACCTTGCAATATTTCTCTATATATATTCCATGTAATCAACCCATAACACAATGGGGGGGTTTCTATTCTTTTACGTATTATTATTTCTCTCTTTCTCCTATTCTATTTTTCCTATATGGTATCAGAGCACCAGGTTTAGGTTTTTTTAACCTAGCCGCCTTTCTTCTCCATGGCGGTGAAAACCTAGCCGCCTTTCTTCTTCATGGCGGTGACCACCCAATTTTCTCCCTCCCCGGTGGTGGTACTCTAATATTTTTTCTTTTTCTATCTTCTTTTTCTTCTTCTTCTTCTTATCTTCTTCTTCTTCTTCTTCTTCTTCTTCTTCTTCTTCTTCTTCTTCTTCTTCTTCTTCTTCTTCTTCTTCATGGCCTAAAACCTAGCCTAGCCGCCGCTTCTCTTCTTTTCAATGGCCGGCGACCACCAAACCGAATTTTCTCCCTCTCTCGGTGGTGTATCTTCTCTATCTTTTTCTTCTTCTTCTTCTTCTTCTTCTTCTTCTTCTTCTTCTTCTTCTTCTTCTTCTTCTTCTTCTTCTTTTCTTCTTCTTCTTCTTCTTCTTCTTCTTCTTCTTCTTCTTCTTCTCCATGACCTAAAACCTAACCGCCGCCTCTCTTCTTCTCCATGGCCGGCGACCACCACCCCAATTTCTTCCCTCCCCCGGTGGTGGTGCATCATCTCTTCTCTGTATCTCGATAAAAAAAAAATGCTTATTTTTCTCTCTCCCGTTATTATTATTATTTTTTTTAAAATTTGGCAGATTTTAAATTTGGCAGATATTTCAACAGAGGAAGTCTCTAGCGTTATGTTTCACGACTTCTTTTCCAGTCTTCACTTTTTGAGTTTATCCGTTCCGACTGCGGGAGCGTGCTAGCAAGTGATTGTCCAGTCTTCACGTTCGTCACGTTTCGACTGCGGGGGCGTGTTAGAGAATATTATATTATAGAACTCTCATAATATTATGATTCTAGTATGATTCAGTTACCTAGATTAGTTAGGATTTAGTTACCTAGTCAAACTCTATTACCTTGGAATATTTCTCTATATATATTCCATGTAATCAACCCATAACACAATGGGGGGTTTCTATTTTATTACGTATTGTTATTTCTCTCTTTCTCCTATTCTATTTTTCCTATATTTTGTAATTCTTATTTTTTATTTGTTGTTTGCAATTGCAATAGCAGATTTTAGTGATACAATAAGAAAAAAACGAATAGTGTCAGTATTCTATTAGCACAGTCCAGTATACATCATAAACGTATACCTTATAAATTTGGTGACTTACACAAAAGTGGACAATCATATAATACTTGATTAACTAAATAATTAGTGATATATGTGGATTACAACTATAGTAGTATAGCATATTAAAAGAAACTATAGTATATTTAGTAAAATCCTAAATATAAAGTTGGTTGCTGAAAAATAGAAGAATATTGGTTGCGTGGTCGTTTTAATGGTGATTTGATGAACAATAGTTGAATACTAATATTGTACTGATTTTACAAATGTCATTATGGACAATAGTAGAATGAGAACAATTTAATGATTGAAATAAATCAAATCTAGAATATGTAGTTGAATTAAAAAATCAATGGTAGATTAGAATATGAAATAGCAGATTTATATACAATGTAAACATTTGCGAATATAATAGTTCATTTAGTAAACAATAGCATATTACAAAAATAAAGCAACAACTGGCAAAATCATCTTATAAGTCTATTGACATGGTGGTGTTTGCAAAAGTTTTTTGAAAGTGATTATAAGTTTTTTTTTTGTTCATAATTTGTTTTCAGGTGTTTACAAAATCAACTTTTGCTTTTGCTTCTCTTAAAATAATTTACTTTAGCTATTTTTTTTAAAGTATCCCTAATCTTGATTTTTCTATTTAAGTTCATTTTCCGAAATAATTACAAATACCCCAAACTTTTAGAAATAAGCACTTAAAACTAACTTAAGGTGGTGTTTGCAAATGATTATTTAAAAGTAGAAGTTAGTGATTGTGAGTTAAGTCAGTTTTAAGCGCTTATTTCTAAAAGTTGGGGGTGTTTGCAATTATTCCGGAAAATGAACTTAAATAGAAAAAACAGGGTTAGAGGTACTTTTAAAAAAATAGCTTAAAGCAGATTATTTTAAGAGAAGCAAAAGCAAAAGTTGATTTTGCAAACACTTGAAAATAGATTATGAACAAAAAAGAGCTCATAATCACTTTCAAAAAGCGTTTGCAAACACCACCTAACTCACAATCACTAACTTCTGCTTTTAAATAATCATTTGCAAACACCACTATAGTTGCATTTGAAAAGTTATATATAGCTATAATTTTCAGCAATCTCTGTTGTGTTACAACTTACAATTACTAGGTCACCGTGTTAATTTGAATGAGATAATTGTAATTTCTTAAACGAGCAAGATATTTTTGTAATTAAACCTCAAAAAGTGGTAATTCTAATTTATGCTAAAAGCATTTCATGCTATACGATTGGAATGGACCTCAGTTTGAAAATAACTTTTGAAGAAATATGACTAAATATAAAGTTGATTTTACTTAGGGTACATTATAAAGAATCCCTAAATTAAGGTCAAATTATAAAAATAAAAAGGGCAATTTACAAATAAGTCCATCAATGAATAATTATTCATAAAGAGAGTTAAAGAATAAATTTTTTTACAAAAAAATCCACACATGGTTCAAAGGTTTGTAAAAGACTAAAGTAGCCCATCATACTTTAATATACACCAATTTCATCCTTCAATTTAATCTAACCTCAATTTGACCCCAAATTTCACAAATTATTCAATTTTAATCCGAAACACATTTTTATGGACAATTTCGTCCTTCACCGCCGGTCTCTGGCGTTGATTTTTTTTTTCCGCCGGTTTCCGGCGTTAGTTTTTTTTTTTTTTTTTTTTTTTTTTTTTTCTGATTTTTCCGCCGGTCTCCGACACTGACTTTTTCGGTTTTTTTTTTCTTTTCTCTTTAACATCTTTTTTTCCCCTTTTAAACAACAATATTGCTGTGAATTGACAGTAATATTAACTATAGTACTGTTAAACACAGTAAAATTAACTATACTAAAGTTGAACACAATAAATATTGTTATATTAATCTCTAACACAGTAATATTAACACAACAAAATTCATTATTATTGTGTAATAGAGTAATATTAATATGTTGGCCGTTCAACAAATGTAAACATAATAAAAAGCCAAAATAATTAATATCTCGGTGAGTGACAGTAATATTACTATAACAACAGTAATATTACCGTCAACCACAGTAATATTACAATAATAGACAGTAATATTATTACGTACTCTGTGAATAACTCAAACAAAATAAAAAAAACCAAAAAAATAATAATAATGATGTGGGTGACATTAATATTACTATAACAACAGTAATATTACCGTCAACCACAGTAATATTATTGTGTTTACAGTAATATTACAATAATAGATAGTAATATTATTTATTACGTTACTCCATCAATAACTCAAACAAAACAAAAAAACCCAAAAAAATAATAATATTGATGTAGTTGACAGTAAATTATTGTGTTTACAGTTATTTTAATGTCAACGACAGTAATATAATTACGTTGACTTGTCAACAAATCAAACAAAATTAAAAAAAAATCCCGAAAAAATAATAATACTGTCGTTGACTCTTCTTGTACTGCCAACGACAGTACAATTATATAAATGTACTGTCAGCGACATTACAATTACGTTAATGTACTGTCAACGAAAATATAATTACGTTAATATACTGTCAATGACAGTATAATTAAGGTTAATAACAGTACAATTACGGTCTACGTCTAGTGACAGGCGTAAAAAAATGGATAAAAAAATTTATGAGTAAAAAAAATCATTATTGTTAATGACTGCTTATACTAACCGTTGTGAATGAAGAGTTTTATTGTAATGCTTATTATTTAAGAGAGTGTCATTTGTGATCTTCATGTGTTTGACAGTTATTATGGATTTTTTATTTGGGATTATTTTGTCGGCCGCTCATTTTTAAATTATATACAAACTAACTACCAAGTGGATTACACTCTAGAGAAAAACACTCTCATTTTGAAAATATTTTGATATATCCCCTGAACCACCCTGAAGTCCCTATAATACCCTTTTAAAATCAGTTTTAAACCCTAGCCACTCACAATCGTCTCTCTCTTCTTCTCCTAAATTCAAAATCCCACCTCCATATATCTCCAACTGGCGAAATTGCTTCCCGGAGTCATAACTCTCTCTCCGGTGGTCGGAATTCGATGGTTTAACTACCGTTGGATTCCTCTCATCGAGCTCTTTCTTTTGGTGGTAATTTATTCAGTTTGGAGCGCTGATCAGTTTCTGCAATTTTTTTTCATTCGACGACGTGGTCTTGCCGGAGGTGTATTTTGTGTTCCACAAGTCAAAATTTGACGGGCTACCCACCGTTGGATTCCTCTCGTCGAGATCTATATTTTGATGGTAATTTCGTTTAATTTTATGTTTTCAGTTTTATTTCTATATTTGTTTTGCATTTGTGGGCGCGCGGAACCGCGGGTGGTTATTAGTGGCGGCTAGGGTTTTGGTAGGAAGCGAGAGGGGTGAGGAGTCCCTGTCTGTTTGATTTAAAATCTGTAACATTTCCCAGCAATAACCTCTCTCTCTATTTCTCGATCTCTTAGTGTTTGTTGATTTTTGAGTGTTCTGATGTTTCTTCAAATTTTGTTGATTTGCACTAAATAATTATTTTTTTTTGTTTTGATTTTGCAATTGCAGCTTAATGAAAGCCATTGATCCTCTCCTTGAAGGTGTCAAATATATGGTTGAAGTTACATGTGAAACAGTGTTCAACAAACTGTATACATTACTATATATTACTATACATATAGTAACATGTAGTTACATATACATATATTTGTGTATTTTTTTTTTGTAATTTATTGGTTCTGAGGTGATTTATAATAAAAATTTTGAAATTTGTAGATTTTTGTTGGGGTTTATGAATTTCTTTTGTATAACCCAGTATTCGTGTGTGTATACAATTGATCGACTAAAAATATGAAGTAAAAAACAAACATAACTACGAATTACTATAGGTACTATAGTTACATGTAGTTATTTTCAGTACAGTTAACATATTGTTTTGAAAATTAAAAAAATAAAAGAAATAAAAATATATATATATATATATATATATATATATATATATATATATATATATATATATATATATATATATATATATATATATATATATAGGGCTGGCAATCGGGCCGTGTGAGCCGAGCTTGGGTCGGCTCAAGCTCATATACCATCGGGCCTCATTATTATAGGCTCAAGCTCAAATACCATCGGGCCTCATGCCTATAGGCTCAAACTCGGCTCACGCATTTTTTCGGGCTTCGGGTTTATATCGGGCTTATATCGAGCAATAAACAAATTACATATTTTACAACTTTGCAGTCGACATATTAAAGGAAAACAAAAAAAAAAACTTCGCAGTCTAAGCGAAAAATCTAGACTATTCATTGAAAATCAAAATAAGCTTAAAAAATAAATAAATAAATAAAAAATCATAGTCTGTTCATTAAAACAAATAAAGCTTAATATTGCAAATATTTAATCCTTAATTAATTATACTAAAAAATACATCCGAGGCCAAAATGAAAAAAAAAACATAAAATAAAATAACTAGAAGCAATTCTAAATGTCCTTAACTCTTTTCGAAAATCTTGAGACCTAACATGAAAAAAAAGGACAACAAATATATATATATATATAGATATATATGTGTGTGTGTGTGTGTGTATAGTCGGGCTTTATTCGGGTCGAGCCATGGTAAGCTCAGACTCGGCTCATAGTTTAATCGGGTTTAATAAAACGGCTCAAACTCGGCCCGGCTCACAATTAATGGGGCTCGGCTCAAATAAAATCGGGCCGAGCTATCGGGCTTCGGGTAGGCCCGGCTCAATTGCCGGTCCTATATATATATATATATATATATATATATATATATATATATATATATATATATATATATATATATATATATATATATATATATATATATATATATATATATATATATATATATATATATATATATATATATATATATATATATATATATATATATATATATATATATATATATATATATATATATATATATATATATATATATATAAATTTAACAAACATGTTTATTATTCAAAAAAAATATAATAATAATAATAATAAATCAGCGAAAATGATAAATGCAGGACCATAAATGTTGAATGTAGTTTGGCCGAAAATTGCATATAAGGATAGTATAGTACTTTCGCTTATCTAGGGATATGTCAAATGATGATTTGGGCTTGAGTTTAGCCCTAGTTTATTTGGTGGTTAGGGGTATGTAAAATAAGCCCTTTTTATAAATTATTTTATTTAACTACATCTTCCTCGATTATTTATTTATGGGTTAATTGCATTTCGCCACTTAGACTTTGCCCGTTTTTGCACTTTACCACCTTAATTAAAAAAAAGTTGCACGGTCGCACCCAAACATTCATTTTTGACGCACATAACCGCCTGGAGGGAATATTCTGTCGAATCTTTCCACTTTCCGGCGCACGCACGCTGCACATGCCAAAGTACATGGGTTTTTTCGTCTTTTCCTTTAGCATCGTCCTAAATGCCCTAATTCCGCCCTAATTTTCCCTCAATCTCAATTTCTCCAAGTTTGATTTCCCTCCTCTTCACTTCCTCTCTTCTTCTCTCATCTTGAACCGATTTGAATCCAGGGAGGAGATTCGCTATATGTCCCAAATATAAGGTATGAATTTCTTGTAAATTTCGTCAATGTCAATCTTATTTTGAATCCATGGAGGAGATTTGCTGATTTTGAATTCTTATTATGTGTTCTGTTTTTTCCAGCAAATTGGGGGTTGCAAATACTATGTGTGGATTGACCCTCCAATGTGTGACCGATCTCGTAACATAATTCCTGGTTTACTTAGGAAGATCAACAAGTACGAAGATGAGTTGAAGAAGTATGGAGATGAGTTGAAGAAGTGTGAAGATGAGTTGAAGAAGTGTGAAGATGATTTGAAAAAGTGTGAAGAACAACTCATTAAGAAGGGGTCAAGGGAAAAATGGTTGTGGATTGCCTTGACAATTGCAATGTTTTTAGTGTATCTGTTTGTTTAGATGATTATAACAAGTATTGATCTTTCTATATTATGTACTTGCCTTCAATTAAGTAGTCGTAATAACTTTTTAACTTTATGTTGTTGTAATGGCAATATAGATTTGTAATGAATGTTATTGTATACCTACTGAATTTTGCATAAGAAAAAAACCTAATCATTTAAAAAGTAACTAAGTGCACAAGAAACAAACTACATAGTCTTACCAAAATCTAAAATACTACAAAATAGTGCAAAGTCTTACCAAAATAAAAATACATAGTCTTACCAAAATACAAAATATTACAAAATAGTGCAAAGTCTTACCAAAATGCAAAACAAAGTCTTAGCAAAATGCAATCCTAAAAGATCATTCCCAAAATGCAAAAAGTATTGATCTAAAACGTTCAAAATGTACTTAAATCACAACAATAACATCCTAACAAAGTAAATGGCCATTATTTCTTCTTTGGTGTGGCTTTCCTTAGCCTCAGATTATGTGATGGGGATGAAGGCTGAAGCACAAATTGCTTCTTCCCTTTGCTTATTTTGGCCACAATTGTTGTTTCCTTCTCCTTTTCCTTCCCCTTTCTTGTATCCGAAGAAATCATTGTTTCATTCTCCTTGCTTGTCTTACCAATAACCTGATTTTTCCCACAAGTTAGAATAAAATAAATTATTAAAGAAATTAGGGATTTCAAACATATCTTAAATGCATTACCTTTTCAGAAATCATGGATTTCTTCCCCTTTCTTGACACTGGTAATTTCTTCTTTGTTGAAGGCTCAGCTACACTTTCTTGAGTCTGGTTAATGTCAAAAACAAGCTTCCTCTACAGAAATGTAAAAAATCAGAAAAATCAAAAAATCATAAATTAACATAGAAACAGTAGTTTGGCTACAAATCACAAAAGCTAAGTACCTTTCTGTTAATAGCAATACTTGTTTGAACTTCCATATGAGGTTCAAATGTAGTGTGACTTTGTTGTTCTATCACAGTTTGGCTTTGTTGTTGAGTAACAGTTGCTTGTGTGTTTGACTTTTTTCTCTAGCATTGGAAACAAATTCAACTGCATTAGTTAACAATTAATTTAATAAAATAATGAATAATTGAAAACTATGCATATACATGGCCTTTGTCATTAACTGCACCACTTGCCTTCTACCCAAACTCCCAATCCTTGTTACTGTTTTGGCAACTGGTGGTGGGATGTCCTTTGGACCATTGATCTCCCCTGGTTGCCTTCTTCTTTTGTGCAGTTGAGGCATGCCTGGTATCTTCACAATGTCTGGAGGAAGCAAGGGTGGCTTTCCAGATTCAGGCCAAGATTCAATTCCTTAAAGTGTGTCAAGTAAGTGGTTGTACACTCTCATATAGGTGTTCTTCTTATACAAGTCTTCAACATAATCTTCAGGCATTCTCCCCAGATAGTATACATGCCTGAAATGGAATGTGCACAAGGAATTCCAGAGATTTACCACTTTCTACAACTGCAAGTCTTATCTCCCAAATGCACCTTAAATCTATCACCATAGCAATTCTCAACTTCAAACTGATCATTACCATTCCAATTAGCTATGAACTCCATTGATTTTTTATTCAGCTCCTCTATCTGTCTCTGAATGTTAGGACAGATGTCACCCTTGTGGCTTGCCATCTTATCCCTCTTCACATGCAGCCTCTTCATCAAGGTCTTTCTGATTGCCTCCAACATATCAATTATTGGTAGACTTCTAGGCCTTAGAATCATTGCATTAAAGCTTTCACACATATTGTTCAAAAGTGTATCACATTTTGAATTTGTATTGAAAAAAGCTCTACTCCAATGTGCAGCAGGCCTTTTTGCAAGCCATTTGAAAGCATCTTTATCTTTGGAGGCCAAATCTCTCATCACTCTTTCAAAATCTACCACTCTTGAAGCTCTAGGAGCTTGCCACATAATGTTCTTGAGTGCCAATCCTTTATGTGATACCTTGAAGTTACAGTACAAGTGTATGACACAAAATATGTGCTCACTATTAGGCAGAACTTCCTCCACTGCATCTAATAACCCCTTCTGTTTGTCACTCATGATCGTCCAATGCTGACTCTCCTCAATCTTCAAGTCTTCTTTCAGCAAATTCATAAACCACAACCAACTTTCTCTCTTTTCCTTTTCTACAACAGCATATGCAAAGGGATACATGCCATTATTTCCATCTATCCCCACTGCACATAGAAGAATCCCACCATATATCAACTTCAAGTGACAACCATCTAAGAAGATGATTGGCCTAGACCCATCAAGAAACCCCTGTCTCAATGCATCCCAGCAAATGTAAATTCTTTTGAACTTCAGTTGATCTGTTTCACCACTTCCTTTGATTCTAACAGTGGTCCTAGGACTAGACTTTTTAATTTCCTGAGCATACCTCCATATGAGCCCATACAGCTCAATATTAGACCTTGTACTCTTCTCTATTGCCTTTTGCTTTGCTCTGTACAGTTGGTGTCTACTAAATAACAATTTGCAGTCATTTTGGACCACAATAATCATAGACTCCAATGGCCATCTTGGATCAGTAACTATTTTGTCTGCATATTTAGTGGCCAACCACCTGGAAGTTGCACAAGTCACTCTCTCCTTTCTGTTACATTCATGGACTGCATTGATTGTCTTGATTTGAAAGGTGGATTCACCTATCATTTGAGAAGCATAGACTAGCCAGGGACAACTTGGATGCTTGCATATGGCTTGAATCTTATACTTCTCATTAATTAAGCCTCAGCTTTATATCCCTACCATTAACTATGGAGTGCTGTCTTATGGCATCTCTAAAACTCTGTGCATCATTGAAGCAAACACCAAGCTGAAAGTTAGGATCAACCATGTCTATCTTTGGATTAAAAACTGGAAAGTTGTGGTGTTTCCACTGATCTTTCTTGGCAGTTTCATCAATCTGATCTTCTGCCACTTTCTCTTTCCCCTTGTTTAATCTCATAGACCTTCTAGGTTCTTCAACCTCTTCATCTGACCTAAGTCCACCCCACTCTACCCCATGATCAACATTGTTATCATATTGAAAATCATCATCAGATGCAAAAAAATCACTATCAACCAAAAAGTCAGAGTGCTCTGAATCATCTCCAACTGACTGAACATCACTGCCACCACTTTCATTATCATCAAACAAACCATCATTATCACCAAAACTGTCAGTCATATGATTCACATACATATTACTACCAAGAACCTCAAATTCAGGCACATCACACTCAGACACATCATTAAACTCATCAACTTCATCAACATCACCCACATACCCTACTGTTTCATCTACATATGGCAGATTATCTAAATCAAAGGAATCAGGTTGACTTTTTTCAGTTTCATCTTCTATTACTTGTAGGTGCTTCACATAAATTGTAGTGGCTCTGTCTTTGTCAAGATAGTTCACTAATTCCAAAGCATCATTATCATTCTCCATCAAATAAAGAACGCTACAATCTTGTATTGCACTTCTACTGTGATAGAAATCTTCCCAATCTTCCAATTTTAATTCCCTTGCCATTTCAGTTAGGGGTAGTGGCAAATAGGCCCATGACAAGGGCACTTAATTAAAAGAGGGACATCCAATTTTTTTGTCTTTCAAATAAATCCAACCCATTCAAACTTATTTGCAAATAAGGAAACCCAATTTAACTCCAATTTTGATGATTTACACCCCAATTTAGCCTAATTTCATCAATTAACCAATTTTAACCCTAATTTCAATTTTAACCCCCATTTTGACCCACCACCACCGAAGACCGCCGGTCGCCGCCGTTGACCGGCGTTGACTTTTTTTTTTTTTTTTTTTGAATTTTTTTTTTCCTAAAATTTTTTTCCGGCCGGTCAACTGCCGTTGACCGCCGGATCTCCGGCGTTGACTTTTTTTTTTTTTTTTTTTTTCTTAAAAAAAATATTTTAATTAATATTACTGTCTTGACTGCTAAAATACTGTCTCCGACAGTTATTTGATTGTCGGAGACAGTAATTTAACTGTTAATTGACTCTTTTGTTTTTTTTTTCTTTAAAAATATTTTAATTAATATTACTGTATTCGTTGCTAAATTACTGTCTCCAGCGGTTATTTAACTGTCGGAGACAATAATTTAACAGTTAATTGACTTTTTTAATCTTAAAAAAAATATTTTTAATTAATATTATTGTATTCGTTGCTAAATTACTGTCTCCGGCAGTTATTTAACTGTCGGAGACAGTAATTTAACTGTTAATTGACTTTTTTTTTCCTTAAAAAAAATTAATTTAATTAATATTACTGCATTGGATGTTAAATTATTGTCTCCAACAGTAATTTAACTGTCTTAGACAATAATATTAATAATATTACTGTTCGGAAAAATAGTATTCATAATATTACTGTTCGGAAAAATAATATTCATAATACTACTATCCCAAACAGTAATATTACTGTCTGAGACAGTAATTTAGTAGCCAAGACAGTAATATTAATTAAAATATTTTTTTTCTAAGAAAAACAATTAAAAAAAAAAAAAAAAAAAGTCAACGCCGGAGACCGGCAGTCTCCGGCGGTCAACGCCGGAATCTTGCCGGAATCTGGCCGGAAAAAAAACATTTCAGAAAAAAAATTATTTTCTGAAAAAAAAAGTTTTGGGGGTTAATGTGATATATTTGTTTAAATTTGGGGTCAATGTGTAATATTAAGGAAGTTAGAGTATAATGGGTGGAATTGATAAGAATTATATTATTGAGGGTATTTTAGACTAAAGACATGGGGATGGGCTTAATTGAGAGACTGTTTTTTTTTGTGGACCAAAATGCATTTAAGTCCCATGTGATGGGCCTTTTTGCCATTTGCCCTTTCAGTTATTTCAGTCATTGACATTTCATCATAACAACAGTAGTCAAAATAACTAACTTTCCCACCCACATAACAGATCTTACCTAAATCCATAATTTTTCCAGAATGGTGCATTACTATTGTGAAATAATCATTATTGCGGCCTGCCAAAAAATATATAAAACACATTTTCAGAACATGTGAATCTAATAAAAAACCGTATGATGTGGTAATAAGGAAAAAAATTAAAACGTGTTAAAATCAAAGTGGGAGACTAAAATGTGGTCCAAATATGTATTGTAAGCTAGCATTAACATATGGGAGACAAGAAAATCAATGTTGTCCACACAATACAGAAATATACTATAAACAAACACATAAATCACTATAGTATATTATAAACAAATCCAAGAACACCCCATGTGCAACCACATTGAATACATAAAACAACTATTTACATAAAAAAAAAATGAATTTTAAGAACGCATACCATATTATGGAGCATTTTTTCGAAAATCGTCCAAGTCATTGCCCTCTCTTAACTTCCAAGTCATGATAGCGTTACGAAGATCTTCAGATTATTGCAATTTATCGTCGACAATGTTAGCCCTAGATTGACATAGAAAAGGGGATTTTTTGTGAAGGTGTGAAATTGAATTGAAATGGGGGAAGTCAACGACTGCTAGGGCATTTAGGACGATGCTAAAGGAAAAGACGAAAAAGCCCATGTACTTTGGCCTGTGCAGCGTGCGTGCGCCGGAAAATAGAAAGATTCGCCAGAATATTCCCTCCAGGTGGTTATGTGCGTCAAAAATGAATGTTTAGGTGCGACTGTGCAACTTTTTTTAGTTGAGGTGATAAAGTGCAAAAACGGGCAAACTCTAGGTGGCGAAATGCAATTAACCCTTTATTTATTATATTTCTTGGCTCCCTCTAGTTGCTCTTCTCAAATTAGTAGGTTACAATTATTGGGGAAACTAAAAGTCTAAAACCTTTCATAAAACATCAATTCTCTTAAGAAGTTAATAACTAGCATATCTAATTCTAGTTTTGATAAATAAATAAATAAATAAATAAATAAATAAATAAATAAATAAATAAATAAATAAATAAATAAAACGAAACTGACATTTTAAAATATGGAATGACAAAATTTGTTCCAAAATCACAATATTTTATATACAACATTCGGTAATTATATTTTTTTAATTCACCTAAATTATAAATATATAATCAATGTTGATATTTTAAATATCACCAAAAAATCATTTGAAAACTCTATGAGGTCGTAGATCAAAACAAAACTTATCGGGTTTTATTAATTATGGATACTTGAGGGGGTTTTGGTAATTTGATCATAACCCCGGGGAGATTTATTAATTTTATGAATTTTTAAATTATATTGAACTTAAGGGCATTATAGGCATTAAATACTTATCTGTTCATAAATTTGAGCAACCGTTTGTTGTATGGGGTTTTTGGTAATTATGAATACATGAGGGTGGTTTTTGTTAATTAGACCATAGTTCAAGGGATTTATGGTAATTTATGCTTACATTTATTACAAATCGACATGAGTGGGAACGAATTTATCATTAATATTAGGAATCTAGAATCCTCCTTGACCTTGGCAATAGATAATGGAAGTCAAATGAAATCTAAAGGGAAATTTATTTATGACGAAATATTCTTGACTCAGAAATGACTCACGAGTCACGAGTCCCATTGAACACAACCCAACAAAACAAAACAGAACATAACAAAAAACTGTTTAATAGAAAGAACAAAGAACAGAACAAAAAACCAAAAAGCTGATACAAGAAAACCATTCTTGGCTAAATTTCTCATAAGTAGACAGAGATTAGCTATAGCCATATCCGAGTCTGCGTTCATCTCTTTGCATCCCCAACCTCCGTAGATTAATCTGCAGCTTAGCCGCCGCTGCCAGAAACCTCAGACACTGAGTCGGATTCAATATCTCCAATATTATTATCCCACTTTTCCTTCTCAAAAAATCTGCACACTCCACCACATCCTCAATCGACACCCTCAGCATATCCACTGCTGTCTCCATGCTATGATCCCATACCCCGTTCCTCGGCCTTCCCATTTGCCTAGCCAATTGCACCACAGATGAAGATATCTGCATCAAGTTCAAACCTTATGTGAATATTACAAACATTTGGGGAAATATGCAAATTACGAAGATGTTAATTGTTTGTTTAACTGATAAACAAGGTAACAAAGTTATTAATAAATTACCATCCTCTCCTGGACTTTATCGAACTCGTTGGTGAGTTCGTTTTCCTCCTCCTTAATCTCTTCCAGTCCTTGGTTAATCCTCTGAGTTTGATCCTCTGTCAAGTCCAACACATTGTTGATGACGATTAGAAACGCCAAACGCGGCCTGAATCCACCTATCCAGAGATGGGCTCTTTCGAGTGAGCTTATCCATGTTGGAGCTAGCACTAGAAATACGTCTTGTCGAACAAGTCTGGTCTTGGCTTCGAAGTATTGTTTGTAGTGAGATATATTGTCGTCGATAAGGTTCTTGCACCGTTGCTCGTTTTCTTCGTCCCCACTTTCTATGACCTGAAGGAGATCATGAAGGTGATGCTCTTGACCGATTAACCAGCGGGATTGGAAGGCCTCAAATGATTGGTCGGTAATTTCCGCCATACTTAAGCTTAACCACAATCAGATATATATGTATATATGGTTGGAAGTGAATAATCAAGAATACTAGCTAAGGTCATCCTTATATACTACATATGGTTGCACTCTATGCTAAGAAACTAATGAAGGGGTTGTCTGTCTAAGTCCACCGAGGAAGGCGAAGGGGCAGCTGCGGAGACTTTCATTGAGACTAAGAATTTAAATGTTTTATTAAGGTGGGTTCGGCCAATAAGAATCGAGAAATGGATGGGCACCACCTGTTTGATGAAAGGAAATGGAGTTTTATAATGCAACCGACTCTGAGGCGAAGGAGTATGTAATTTTAGTAAACCTCGAAATTTGTCGTTTTGTTGGCTCGACTGTTTAGTTAGTGATGTTCGAATAGCTATTCCTTTTTGCTTAAGGAAACACACGTCAGTGAACCTGGGAATATATATTGGAGATGCGTATTATCTCCGATGTTATAACCTTCACGTGCCTCTCTGTCTCACGGTCTCACCCCCCTTTTGTTTATCTTCTTTTGGTTTGTCTGTCCTAAAATTGTTCATATTATTTATTAATGGACTCATTACAAATAAGTTCATGGGTACTTATTCATAATCAGATAAATAGATTCAGATAAAAAAATTCATTTACAAATAAGTCAACATTTTGTTTAGATTTTTGTAAAAGACTAAAATAGCCCCTCATACTTTAATTTGCTCCAATTTCATCATTTATTTAATTTAACCTCAATTTGACCCCAAATTTTACGAATTTTTCAATTTTGATTTTTTTATTTTTTTTAGAGTAAAAAGCAGTTTGCACCCTAAACTAAGGGCCGATTTGCACTTTACCCCCCAAACAAAAGAAATTTGCACGTTTTTACCTGAACTCGTTAATTCGTTGCACGGTGCCCCCTAAACTCAATTTTCCGGCAATTTTGACCGGAATATTAAAACATGTGCTTTGCATGTGAGATTTTGAGGGGTAAATTCGTCCTTTCACTTACATCTTTAATATTAATTAAATACAAATTGAAATAGATATTAAAAAAAAAAAAAAAAAAAAAAAAACAAGGAAAAAGAAGCTGTCATCCATCCCCATCCTTCCTTCCCAAACCCAATCCATCCCTGCACAAAAAAAAAAATCTCAAACACCTAATTTAATAAATTTCCAAAATTCTACGACGACCACCACCGCTCTTCCTTTCACGGATATAGCTTCGTCGGCGGGCCAGACAACATTCTCTGGCGAAAAAATAACAGCAACATCCATCTCCGATAATTGATGCACTACATCTCCTCGGCGGCCCAAATTCAGTTCAAACAAAATAAATCAGAAAAAAAAAAATTCCGACAAAAAACTTACAGCTCTTAGCAAAGATCTCCTATCCCTCTCCGGAGCATTCTTGATTGCCTAAAGCAGCAAACAATTGGTAAGTTTCTAACTCAACTAACATCAGTGATTGTACTGAACCCGAAACCAAAATAATAGCTTCAACTGTTAAAAATTATAAAATGAAAACCTCGTCTAATGTCTTTTTCTCAGCTTCTACTTCTAAAATATCTATGCACGGGAAGAAATACAAATATTAATTCATAAACTGACTGCATCCGCTTCAACATTAACCAATTCATCAAAAAAAAACTTAATTTTTTATCAATCTTTCTCGATTTTTCGGGTTTATGCTCTTTAGCACAACCTACGCACATTATTCTCAATAATTAAGAACAAAAATGTCCACCCCCAACAAAAATTTGATTCTTTATTCCGTTTTCCGAAGGCTAAATTACGACAAAATGAAAGCAAAACACAATACAATAACAGTTTTAGAACTAAAACTAACCATGGCAGACATTGTGATAAGCTTGACGAACATTCCTCTTAGTACACCGCTGGCTGCAATTGATTTTGCAAAAATCAATAAAATAAAATAAAATAATTAACTGCAAAATCAATCCCCAAAAAAAAAAAAGATTACCATTTGGAAGGTTCAGTAATTAAGGAGCTTATATTTGCCGTATTTTCGTTTCCAATCAATCTGTTCTTTACAGCGATAAACCCCTGTTATTTCCGAATACGGCCTGAATCTACCGCTGACTTCCTGCAATCACACACACACACACACATAAATCGGAGAAATTAGATATACATAAATTACAGATCAGAGAGGCGAGCTTTTAGTGTGTGTTTTTCGGAAAGAGAGAAGGTGGTCGAAGACTCGATCGGCGGCCGGTGGGTGACGGAATTTTTGGCTCGGATGGGTATGGGATGGTGGTGGCACGGCGAATGGGGGAAGAAGACAAAAATTTTTTTTTTGTTTTTTGTTTTCTTTGTTTTATTTTTATTTTTTATTTTTTTGTTTTTTAAAGAATAATTTATATTTAACATTAAAGATGTAAGTGAATGTACGAAGATACCCCTGCAAATGTCACATGCAAGGCACATGTTTTAACTTTCCGGTTAAAATTGCCGGAAAATTGAGTTCAGGGGACACCGTGCAACGAATTAACGAGTTCAGGTAAAAACGTGCAAATTTTTTTTGTTTGGGGGGTAAAGTTCAAATCGGCCCATAGTTTAGGGGCCAAACTGCTTTTTACTCTTTTTTTTTATTTTTATTTTTTATCTTTCGGATTATTTCGCCGATTTTCGGCGTTGACCTTTTTTTCTTCTCCTGATTTTTCAACCACCGGTTTCCAGCGTTGACTTTTTTTTTTCTCCTGATTTTTCAACCACCGGTTTCCGGCGTTGACTTTTTTTCGATTTTTTTTCTTTCTGTAACATTTTTTTTCTCGTTTAAACATCAATATTGTTGTGATTGACAACAAAATTAACTATATTACTGTTAAACTCATTAAAATTACAGTTTAACACAGTGATATTGTTATATTAATCTCTAGCACACTAATATTAACACAACAAAACTCATTATTATTGTGTAATAGAGTAATAACACTATGTTGACCGTTTAACAAATGTAAACATAATAAAAAACCAAAAGAATTAATATTATTGTGAGTGACAGTAATATTACTATAACGACAGTAATATTACCGTCAACCACAATAATATTACAATAATAGACAGTAATATTATTACGTTACTCCGTGAATAACTCAAACAAACAAAAAAAATCCAAAGAAAATAATAATATTGATGTGGTTGACAACAATATTACTATAACAACAGTAATATTACCGTCAACCACAATAATATTATTGTATTTAAAGTAATATTACAATAATAGACAGTAATATTATTACGTTACTTCGTGAATAACTCAAACAAAACAAAAAAACCAAAAAAATAATAATATTGATGTTGTTGATAGTAATATTATTGTGTTTACATTTATTTTACTCTCAACGACAGTAATATAGTTACGTTGACTTGTGAACAAATCAAACAAAATAAAAAAATAACAAAAAATAAAAAATAATAACATTACGTTAATTTACTGTCAAGTGCAGAACAATTACATAAATATATTGTCAACTGCAGTACAATTACGTTAATTAACTGTCATTGACAGTATAATTACGTTAATTTACTGTCAATGACAACACAATTACGGTCAACGTTTAGCGGCGGAAGTAAAAAAAAAAAACAAAAAAAAAAAAGTCAACGCCGGAAACCGGCGAAAAATCCGGAAGGAAAAAAATGTTAAAAAAAAAAAAATGGAAAAGTCGACGCCGAAGACCGGCGGGAAAAATGTTTTTGAAAAAAAAAAGTCAAAATTAGATTTTTGTTGTCAAAATTTGGATTTTTGTGGACAAAATTGATTAAATTGGAGTTACAATTAAGAATTGGGTATAAAAGGTTGGGGGTAACATTGGCGTAAACATGAATGTTTCCTTTATTTATAATAAATATTAAATGGCTGGGCTTATTGGTGAAAGAGATATAACACCTAAATCTAGAATAATAAACCAAAACCCTATTTTGATTTTTTTACTTGTTTTGAACCGAATTCCTAATATAATATAATTTCACTAATTTTAACTCCAAAACCCTATTTTGATTTTTTTATTTTTTTTGAAAATTTTCATTTTGCTACTAGAGACCCGCAGTCAACAAAAGTCGTTTTAACTTTTTTCTTCTTGTACAAACAAAAAAAAAAAAAAATTCACCGCTGACTGGCGGTCAACCCCAGTATTAGAAATACCGTTGTGGTTGACAATAATATTATTACCGTACTCTTCAGTAATATTATTGTCAACCATATAATTATTTTTTTTTAACTGGTCAATATAATATTATATATATATATATATATATATATATATATATATATATATATATATATATATATATATATATATATATATATATATATATATATATATATATATATATATATCAAGGTCGTAAAAAGTGGGAATCAGACCCAAGTCGGTTAGGCGCCTCACAATTAATGAATGCGTCAGTGATTAATCGTCGATAAATCGGGATAATTATTTTTTTTAAATTTAATGTATTATAAATTTAGATATTATTTGTAAATACTCAAAATGCATATAAAATTATATTAAAGTTGATTTTATCCAACATTTATATATCATAATCACATAATAAAATTTTAATATTAATAATAGGGTTAATATGCTGCAAGTCCCTCATACGAAACCTTATTAGATGTGGGTTACCGGCCCAATATTTTCCTTGTAACTAAATCCCTAGATTCTAAAAATATAAGATATAAGGGTTTTATTTTTTAAATATCCCAATAATACCCTTATATTAACCGGACGTTTATGTAGCGGTATTAAACGTTATGTCTATTTAATAAATCACGTCCCTTGAAGATAGGGATTATGTATCAATCACGTTCTATCGTGATATTAACTGTATCTTTATGTAATCTCATTAAATATACTGCACGATGTGAAGAAGATTTCATACATATTAATACACAGTTGTAATCTGCGAAGATTTCATAAATAGCAATACACAGTTGAATCTGCTAAACTTGAGCGTAGACAATCGAGAGTGTTCGTTGTTCTCCTTTTCAAGAAGGTATTTTCTTCGTCATCGATATCATTGTTTCTTCGCGTGTTTGTTGTTTTTGTTGGTTGGATGTCTGTTCAAAAAAAAAAATTTATCGTTTTTTTGTCTTTACGACATCCACTTATAGATTTGAAAATTAAATTTTAGAATGGAAAAAAGAATTTAGTAAATTAATGTAGTAACCTATTTGATTGCAGTTTCATTTAATGTTCGATTTTTTTTTTTTTTTCCAGTAATCTCAGAATTTTGAGGAAATTGAAGATAGCAATTGGTAACCATCGGTCGTTGACTTTTATCTCTGACCGAAACCATGGTATTTTGGAAGGTGTGAGGAATGTATTTCCTGACTCTGCACACTCTTACTGTTTGGTTCATCTCCAACGAAACCTAAAATTTATGTGGAAGACTACTTTCATGTTTGGTCGTACAAACAAAGTTATGCTAAAGCTATTTTTCCATTTGCTAGGCCTATTGCGGATCCGCCGTTGGCTGTCATTGGTCCACCTGAGTTCCAGCCGAAACGTGGTAGACCAAAGACGAAAAGAATTGCTTCTAGGGGTGAGAGCGTAGCGAGGAGGATGAGGTGTAGTCGATGCAACCAGGTGGGATCCCACAACAAAAAGACGTGCACAAGGGCAATTCAGTAGTTTTGATTTGAGTTTTGTTCTGGATGTTTCAAGTTTGCATTGATTTATAGACTTTGTTTTCTTTTTTTTATGTTTCTTTCATGGATTTATGCTGGGGGAAGTCTTGCGTTGTTTCCGTAGGGGTTTTTTTTTTTTTTTTTTCCTGATGAATGTTTGTTATTTATTTAATGGATTTATGTTTTCTTACTGTTCAGAGTTATATATTTGTTTTTAGAGTATTTTATGTTTAATGTTACTTATAAGAATTCATGTTTGAGCAATGTTGTATTTTAGTTTGATGTACAGTATATTTGTGCATAGAAAACATGATTTCCAGAAATGTCATATAGGTTTACGATTTTTACATAGAATATTGCAATGTATTCTAATTTTTTTGGATCACAATATTGACAGCATTGCAGCAATTTCATAACAAAGAAAAATGCCGTCCAGCAAGTGTTGGTGCATTTTATCACGTAGTGCGCTTATCTTAATTTGGTTTAGTGATCTATAACATCCTAAAGAAAACTGTAGTATGTTACAACTTTATATGAGGACTCATGTTTTGACATCAATACAATTTGTACACTTATGCCGAATTTGTTAGTCAAACTTACAAATATTTCGCATCACTGAACGAACAAAACTCAAATAATGTATCTGAATTAATTTCATGGTTTTATGTGTTGTGAGATATGTATCATTGTTCGTATTGTAATCTTTTTTGATGGATTTACGCGACGTTTCACTTTCATGTGCTATCTTGTTTTTTTGTTAGTTCTATTACAAAAAAAATGCAATAATACTGTTCAACACATTGCATGATTGAATCTGCCTCAAGTTTTTCATGCATTATCCGTTTGTAAATGATATGTTGCTTGTGAAAATATGATACATGTTTATGTTTTACAGATAATCTAATTGCACTGTTTAGTTATTATCATCACTGCACTGCATGAATGACAGCACATTAGAACAATACAATACAGTTTGTTTTGGAGGGCTGTCATTTAACGCGATCCTCCAATTTTCCGTAGTATTTCATAGTTTATCATAGAAGATGTAGTATGGTTTGCACTACGGTGGTCTGACATTTTTATGGTATTTCTATACACAAATATTCACTACTATACAATATTAACAAAGATAGTTTCCAAAAGGCATATATAGATAAAGTACTGTGTCAATGAACAACTGATTGTTGTGAATATTTCAACACAGTTAAAACTGGAGCGGAAAAACATAAATACTACATAAGTTTCGTTTTCGTACAGTAGACATATAAAACGAGACTATTTATGGCTAATTGATTATGTAATTCAGAAGATGTACTACAATGTCCTTTCTCATTTCTGCAACACCCTCCTCTGCTTCTTTGACCTCTAATGGCATTTGAAGAAAATATTCTCTAATTATGTATAGCACGATCACACCACAATCGGTGGAACAAGCTTTCTGTTGGGGACTGAGTTTCTTTCCACCAATTTCGAAAGCGTTTTCACCTGGTTTGTATGTCAAAAAAAACTCCACGCACCCATTTTGGGTCCCTGTGACGGAGGTGGCGGTGACTTTGTGCTTTGCGAACGGTATTACGAGGTTGAAAAATGGGGTTCTCTTCAGACATTCTACATGGGCATTGTGTAAGTGCACTCCTTCGAAGAAAGCCACAGTAGACGTCAAATTTGACCTAAATTGCGATATGTAACCGCCTTTGTTCCTCGTTTTGCGCGCAACATTCATTGCTTCTCCTGCGAATATAAGAAACCACGCTTTAATTTTTATCAAGTTCACAGGAATTGGAGAAGAAACAAATACATATGCAATGTAATTATAGTGGCAATATATGTGTATTAAGGGATGGAAAATTTTGCAATTGCCAGAAAAAAATAGAATATCATAGATTCACATAGTATACCACAAAGTTACATGTACTATGCAACGAGTCAAAAATACAAAATCTTGAGCAGTATTATCAATTAAACATGGAATTATATATTATATAATTGCAACTGTTTTATATGTCTCCAACATAGTTGTACCAACATATCCATTGAAGTCATGTGAGACCATTATACTTCATATGCAACTGACAGAATGCCATAGAAACTATGAGACAATACAATGTATGCACTCGTAGAAAGCCATAGAAACACAGATTCAAATAGCAGTAGAAGGCAAAATACGAATCATTAGCAACAAAATTACGAATAATGTTACTGTTACATAGAAAAAACGTCCAACGGAAGGGAATCACTTTTTCTCGAAACTTCAATGACAGTTCTACAACTTTTATTTTTCATAGTAATGAATTGTAATTCCGCAGATAACCATAGACATACGCAGATAACCATAGATGTACGCAGATAACTATAGACATACGCATACTTTTGTACACCAACTATCTGATATCACACAAATCTGGACCTACATGTACTATATGACGACACCCAGGAGTCATGAAACATATTAGAATACATGTTGCGAGTACCCAACAACGGATTGGAACCTTTTGTCCGAAAACATTATTTCCCAGCAAAGTTTGAATCAGTAGACTCCATGATTTTTATGGTTGAATACATAGGAACCCACATAATTATTAAACATCACAGAAACAGAATATTCATAGTTTGAATCGTACCAGGGTCTAGGGCAGTTATGTCTTCTTTCCGCTTCGTACGCATCTCCCCTGTTCGTTCAATATGGTAAAAACCCAGAAATAACAAAATTACAACAAAATCAACAAACATTAGAACTTACTTGATCGGTTTCTTGACGTAGACATCGGTAGATTATACTTGCGCCTACCTTTTTGGAAGCACTGATGTTGCTCGTCGACGAGAATATGGGCAGCAGAAAAAGAAGAAAAAAACCCTAATCTGTAGAAGATGGGTCGAATTGGGGGATAGTGGGTTGGTTTTGTTACGGTTAATTGTAATGTTGGAAAATATAATCTCACAGATTATTGGTGGCGGGATTGGTGGGATTTAGTTTTTTTTTTCCAAACTTAAAAATAAACGCCGTTATTGTCTCCGTAAGGGTACTATTGTCACTATTTCACAAAAGGATGTTTGTCTAATGTTTTTATAGTCTTGAGTGTATCATCTAATAACTTTTCCCACTAGGGATGCATATCTTAAAGCCCCTTAATAATAAGATTATAATATAATAAAAATCTTTAGAAACTAAAAATAAAACAAAAATCTTGGGCATCCAAAATTAAATTTGAACATTGCAAGCATATGGTATTAGGTCCTTTAACAATAAAATTTAACATTAGAAAAATAAAATAAAGTATAAACTCATTTCTGATTAAAAGCCCAACATTTTTTATTTAAAAAAAAAATGATTTTTGCCACTAAAGTTTGACCCGTCTCCAAGGTTTGACCGCCTCAGACCGCCTAAATCCGCCTCAAAGGCAGAAACCATTTTTTCAAACATTTACACTAAAATCATAAAGGTTTTTGACCGCCTCCAACTCGGAGACCGATTAATCGACTACCTCGACCAATTTTTAGAACACTAATATATATATATATATATATATATATTACATTATTTTACAAATGTATTCCTTACTAATTCATTATTATTGTTATTATTATTATTATTATTATTATTATTATTATTATTATTATTATTATTATTATTATTATTATTATTATTAAACATGGAATTATTTTATTAATGAGTTAATTATTTAAAAGCTTGAGCCGAGCTCGAGCTCGAACTCACTGAAACTCATGCGAGTTCGAGCTCCAGCCAGAGAGATGATGATAAAACCAGTATTGGTATAAAATATATAATAGCTAGCTCATTCGGAGTCTTTGTTCATCTTTGTGCAACATATTATCCAATTATCCAATTATCACATTATCCTCCGGAGACTGAGCTGCAGTTGACATTCTGCTGTCAAAAACCTCACACACTGAGTTGGTTTCAGTATATCCAATTATCCATTATCATTCCCCTGCTTTTCTTTCTTAGAAAATCAGCACACTCCAGCATAGCCTCAATCGACACCTTCAGTGTATCAGTTGTTGTCTCCATGTTATGAATTGTTGTCGGCCTTCCCATTTGTCTTGCCAACTCCAACACTGATGAAGATACCTACATCAATTATCAATTAAGGTGAAAATGAGAGTTCATTTAATTAATTAAGATATGATAAACAAAAAATAATAAGGTTATTTAAGAATTAACTTACCATCCTCTCTTGGACTTTATCGAACTCATCGGTGAGTTCATCTTCCTCCTCCTTAATATCTTCTATGACTATGTTTATCCTTTGAATTTGATCCTCTGTCAAGTCCAATACATTGTTGATGATGAGGCGAAATGCCAAACGAGGCCTAAAGCCACCGATCCAGAGATGGGCTCTCTCGAAAGAGCTCATCCAAGTTGGTGCAAGAACAAGAAATACGTTTTGTCGGACAAGTGTTGTCTTGGCTTGGATGTATTGTTTGTGGTGAGCTATATTGTCCTTGATAAGGTTGTTGCACCATTGCTCGTTTTCTCCGTCTCCACTCGCTATCAGTTGGAGGAGATCTTGGAGGTGATGGTCTTGGTCGATTAACCAGCAGGAGAAAAAAGGCTTCGAATATTATCTAGTCGGTAATTTCTGCCATTCTTGAGCTTAATAACAATAAGATATATGTTTATGGTTGGAAGTGAATTATCAAGAATCCTTGTAAATGTCATGCTTTTATAGTGGTTGCTTGTCATAAAAACTAGTGTGTTTTAAGGTTCTCTTATGTGCTAAGAAAATTGCTAGCTCAATGGGTTAATTAAGTCCGTGGGGAAGACGAAGGGACAGCAGGTGCAGGAAAGATTATTGCTTAGTTGGGAGGATGAAAAGCATGGGGGCAGAGTCTTTGAGATTAAGAATTGGCAAAAAAAAATAAAAAATAAAAAAATAATAATAAAAAAATAAATAAATAAATAAATATATATATATATATATATATATATATATATATATATATATATATATATATATATATATATATATATATATATATATATATATATATATATATATAGGGGTAATGGCAAATAGGCCCATGACAAGGGCACTTAATTAAAAGAGGGACATCCAACTTTTTTGTCTTTCAAATAAATCCAGTCCATTCAAACTTATTTGCAAATAAGGAAAATCTTTTTATATAAACCAAAATTACCCCAAATTCATTGAAACCCAATTTAACTCGAATTTCATGATTTACACCCCAATTTAGCCAAATTTCATCAATTAACCAATTTTAACCCTAATTTCAATTTTGACCCCAAGTTTGACCCGCCACCACCGGAGACCGCCGGTCGCCGCCGTTGACCGGCGTTGACTTTTTATTTATTTATTTATTTATTTTCGAAAAAAAAATTCCTGAATTTTTTTTCCGGCCAACTGCCGTTGACCGCCGGGTCTCTAGCGTTGACTTTTTTATTTTTTATTTTTTTAATTTTTTTTATTTTGTTTTTTCTAAAAAATAATATTTTAATTAATATTACTGTCTTGGCTGCTAAATTACTGTCTCCGGCAGTTATTTAACTGTCGGAGACAGTAATTTAACTGTTAATTGACTCTTTTGTTTTTTTTTTCTTCAAAAATATTTTAATTAATATTACTGTATTCGTTGCTAAATTACTGTCTCCAACAGTTATTTAACTGTCGGAGACAGTAATTTAACTGTTAATTGACTTTTTTATTCTTAAAAAAAATATTTTTAATTAATATTACTGTATTGGTTACTAAATTACTGATTCCGGCAGTTATTTAACTGTCGGAGACAGTAATTTAACTGTTAATTGATTTTTTTTTTTTCCTTATAAAAAAATATTTTAATTAATATTACTGTCTTTGATGTTAAATTACTGTCTCCAACAGTAATTTAACTGTCTCAAACAATAATATTAATAATATTACTGTTCGGAAAAATAATATTCATAATATTACTGTCCCAAACAGTAATATTACTGTCTGAGACAGTAATTTAGTAGCCAAGACAGTAATATTAATTAAAATATTTTTTTTCTAAGAAAAACAATTCAAAAAAAAAAAAAAAAAACACAAAAAAGTCAACGCCGGAGACCGGCGGTCAACGGTGGTTGACCGCCCGGAAAAAAATTTCAGGAAAAAAAATTTCAAAAAACAAAAAATAAATTCAAAAAAAAAGTCAACGCCGGAGACCGGCGGTCTCCGGCGGTCAACACCGGAATCTGGACATTTCAGAAAAAAAATTATTTTCTGAAAAAAAAAAGTTTTGGGGGTTAATGTGATATATTGGTTTAAATCCGGGGTCAATGTGTAATATTAAGAAAGTTAGAGCATAATGGGTGGAATTGATAAGAATTATATTATTGAGGGTATTTTAGACTAAAAACATAGGGATGGGCTTAATTAAGAGACTGTTTTTTTTGTGGACCAAAATGCATTTAAGTCCTATGTGATGGGCCTTTTTGCCATTTGCCCATATATATATACACACACGATAAAGCTGTGTGACCAGATTCTGGCCGGCCAGAATAGGTCTATTTTGTAAATTTATAAAATATTATTATGTTCAACTACTAATCTGCCCTTGAGTTATAATATTAATTAGTTTCAATTTGAATTTGAGTTTATTTTTTCTATCTCTGCTGTTACAATTATTAGAATTTCAAGTTTCAATGTATTAAATATGAGATTA